>NC_090651.1:35469546-35719546 GCF_040937935.1 Hyperolius riggenbachi | reverse complement strand
AACTCGCGGTGAGTTGTATCTGTAAGACGGCCACCAAGATGTGTTTGTGTCTGAAGGACATCAAACACGATTGGACAAGGCCAGATTAAAGGTGGCCATACACCTGTCGATCTGCCACCAGATCAACGATCCAATAGATCCCTCCTTGATCAGATCTGTTTAGAGATTGCCTGCCCACACACTGCAGACAGATTTCCAATAGATTTCAGCATGAAAACTCTTGACCTCATTTCCTCACTTCCTTTCTGGACAGGAAGGGATTTAAAGTGGACCTAAGGAGAGGCAGATGGGAAGAAGAGGCATGTTTATGCCACACCTCTGTCCGCGCTGTTCCACCCCAGACAGATTCGGGGAGGGGGTACATGACAGCGTTGTCAGGATCTCTCCTCTAGCATGTTTTGTCGGTTGCAGTGGAACTTCAACCGGGCAGTTCTGACTTATCTGCTGGCATTCGGTTGCGCATTCGCAATAAGTCTAAAGGCCTCAATTCACTAAGATCATGCTAGAGATAATAAAGCAAGAGAAAACTTACCTCCACACGTGAGAGAGTTATCTTACCTCTTCATTCCTTAAGTTACCTCTCCTGTAGTTAATTTACCTCCTCTGTAGTTAATTTACCTCCTCTGTAGTTATTTTCACATGCAGTTAATTAACAGCCTGTCTTTAACTCTGGAGTTATTTTAAGGATTGGAGAGTTAATTTAAAGACAGAAGAGTTAACTTTAGGTTTGCCTGAGGTAAAATGTTTCCTGAATACTACATGCCTTATCACCATGGTAACAACTCTAGAAGAGTTATTAAAGACAGGAGATAAGCTTAGTGAATTGAGGCCTATCATTTGCAATCACTCTGCAGTTCAGGCCAGCTCAGGATACTGTTATGATTCCTCCTATTTCTTGCTGCAGTTGAACCGCAGCCAGATAGCCCTGGATTTCTTACATGCATGTTGTTGCCTAATATTGCATGTATTTGTTATGAGAGTCCTTTTCATTCACAGTCAGGTAGCAGCTTTTAATGAGGCTAGCTCAGGGTTGAGTAATTACCATTCAGTTGTGTGGGAATTTGCATGCCTGCTTCCATTGGCTGATGTCCACATAAAGGTCTGCCTCCCATTTCAGACTCCGCCTGACATAGCGTACAGCTACCTTAGTTGTTGGGCCGGCCCGCCCATGAGGCGGGGTGAGGCGGGTTCCTCAGGCGGCAGCAAGTGGAGGGGCGGCACCAGATGAAGTGGCTGTGTGACTGTCTGAGCGGCAGGAGCCAGAGCCGCGGTGAGGGCAGCCCGACCTCTCCCTCCCTCTCCCCGGGCCGCCCTCCATGCTCCCCCTCGGACTTTAGGCAGCAGAGTTAGCGCGCAGGGAAGCGCTGCTGTACAGAGCCTGTTACTCACCTCCCTGGATCCGATCGCCGCTCCCGCCCTGCTGGTCTCCTCTCTGCAATGTAGCCGCTGATACACACGCGGCTGCTTCCTGTTTACACAGGAAGCAGCCGCGTGTGTATCAGCCGGCTAGGCAGAGAGGAGACCAGCAGGGCGGGAGCGGCGATCGGATCCAGGGAGGTGAGTAACAGGCTCTGTACAGCAGCGCTTCCCTGCGCGCTAACTCTGCTGCCTAAAGTCCGAGGGGGGAGCATGGAGGGCGGCCCGGGGAGAGGGAGGGAGAGGTCGGGCTGCCCTCCCCGCGGCTCCGGCTCCCCCCTCCGCCATTATGAGGGGGCACCTACCTGGGCAAGCTACCTATCTATCCTATACTGGGGGGCACCTACCTAATCTAACCTGTACTAGGGGCAGCTACCTATCTATCCTATACTGGGGGGCACCTACCTAATCTAACCTGTTTTGGGGGCAGCTACCTATCTATCCTATACTGGGGGGCACCTACCTAATCTAACCTGTTTTGGGGGCAGCTACCTATCTATCCTATACTGGGGGGCACCTACCTAATCTAACCTGTTTTGGGGGCAGCTACCTATCTATCCTATACTGGGGGGCACCTACCTAATCTAACCTGTTTTGGGGGCAGCTACCTATCTATCCTATACTGGGGGGCACCTACCTAATCTAACCTGTACTAGGGGCAGCTACCTATCTATCCTATACTGGGGGGCACCTACCTAATCTAACCTATACTGGGGGCCAGCTACCTATCTATCCTATACTGGGGGGCAGCTACCTATCTAACCTATACTGGGGGGCAGCTACCTATCTAACCTATACTGGGGGGCAGCTACCTATCTATCCTATACTGGGGGGCAGCTACCTATCTAACCTACACTGGGGGGCAGCTACCTATCTAATCTACATTGGGGGGCAGCTACCTATCTAACCTATACTGGGGGCAGCTACCTATCTATCCTATACTGGGGGGCACCTACCTAATCTAACCTGTACTGGGGGCACCTACCTATCTATCCTATACTGGGGGGCACCTACCTAATCTAACCTGTACTGGGGGGCAGCTACCTATCTATCCTATACTGGGGGGCAGCTACCTATCTAACCTATACTGGGGGCAGCTACCTGTCTATCATATACTGGGGGGCACCTACCTAATCTAACCCGTACTGGGGGCAGCTACCTATCTATCCTATACTGGGGGGCACCTACCTAATCTAACCTGTACTGGGGGGCAGCTACCTATCTAACCTATACTGGGGGGCAGCTACCTATCTAACCTATGCTGGGGGGCAGCTACCTGTCTAACCTATGCTGGGGGCAGCTACCTATCTAATCTATACTGGGGGCACCTACCTAATCTAACCTGTACTGGGGGCAGCTACCTATCTATCCTATACTGGGGGGCACCTACCTAATCTAACCTGTACTGGGGGGCAGCCACCTATCTAACCTATACTGGGGGGCAGCTACCTATCTAACCTATACTGGGGGCAGCTACCTATCTATCCTATACTGGGGGGCACCTACCTAATCTAACCTGTACTGGGGGGCAGCTACCTATCTAACCTATACTGGGGGGCAGCTACCTATCTAACCTATACTGGGGGCAGCTACCTATCTATCCTATACTGGGGGGCACCTACCTAATCTAACCTGTACTGGGGGCAGCTACCTATCTATCCTATACTGGGGGGCACCTACCTAATCTAACCTGTACTGGGGGGCAGCTACCTATCTAACCTATACTGGGGGGCAGCTACCTATCTAACCTATGCTGGGGGGCAGCTACCTGTCTAACCTATGCTGGGGGCAGCTACCTATCTAATCTATACTGGGGGCACCTACCTAATCTAACCTGTACTGGGGGCACCTACCTAATCTAACCTATACTGAAGGGCAGCGACCTAATCTAACCTATACTGGGGGGAAGCTACCTATCTAACCTATACTGGGGGCACTTATCTAACCTGTATTGGGGGCACCTACCTACCTAGCTAGCCTATACAGGTGGCAGCTATACTGGCTACCTATACTGGGGGCACCTACCTAACTAACCTATACTGGGGGTACCTACCTATCTAACCTATGCTGGGGGCAACTATACTGGCTACCTATATTGGAGGCACCTACCTAGCTAACCTATACTGGGGGCACCTACTTATCTAACTTATACCGGGGGGGGGCCTGCCTATCTAACATACTGGGGGCAACTATACTGGCTACCTATACTGGAGGCAACTACCTGGCTAACCTATACTGGGGGCAACTTTACTGGCTCACCCATGCCTGGCCACCTATACTCGGGGGGGACCTATAGCTGGTTACCTATACCGGGGGGGGGGGCGCAATTTTTACACCCTCGCCCTGGGTGCATTTTAGCCTAGAAACTGCACTGTTGCCGCTGGACTCCGAGTCCGACGACTCCGAGCTCTGCAGCCTCTCCTGTCTCCTCCAAGGCTGCATGCTGGTGACGCTGCCTAGTGCCTAAGCCTGCTGATTTGATGGCGGCGGCTGCCGCCCACTCTGCTGCCCTGGCTGCGGCTGATTGTCACGGTCAGTCACTGAGCAGCGAGCGCCGCCGACGTGTCGTTGATGATGATAAGGCTGGCTGGCTGCCGCCGGCCGCCGCTCATGTTATGTAGAAATATTGGGGGGGGGGGGGCGCCTTTACGATCTTTGCCTCAGGCAGCAGAAAGTCCAGGACCGGCCCTGCTTAGTTGTCGCTGGGTGCATGCTGTGAAAAAGTTGTATTTTGTATTAACTTGTTTTGTATTACTTTGCCTGTCTAGACGGTCATTGCTCTCGCGGGGGTTGCAGTGGAGTCTTATGGCCCGTACTCACGGGCTGCAGAAGTGGCCTGTCGCCAGCACACGTGAGCGTGCTAGCGACAGGCCGGCGACAGCTTCTCTCCAGGTCCCTCCGCGTACACACGCGGAAGAGGGACCAGCGGCGAGACGGAAGCTGTCGCCGACGTTCCTCCTCCCCCCGCCGGAAACTCCATTTACCTCTATGGAGGTTGCTGTCGCTAGTCCGCGTACTCACGCGGACTAGCGACAGTTGCGGCGGAGGTGCGGCCGCGACTGTTGCCATGCGATTGAAACTTTCAATCGCATGGCGACAAGAGCGACGGGCGACAGTTCGGGGTGCGCGCGCGTGCAACGGCCCATACTCACGGGCGACCTGTCGCCGCAACACGCGCGCACCGCGTGTTGAGGCGACAAAAGTCCCTCGTGAGTATGGGCCATTAATCGCCCTGCTAGCTGGTGACTGCCTTCACCACGTTGGTGACTGGTAGTTATCCTGCTTGCTCTGTTCCTGAGGAAGTAACTATGGGCTGTGGTTGCTATTAATTACGCTCCAACCTGTTTGTCTTGTTTTGTATCAGTACAGATGCTTGCTATCACTAGGGTAGCTATTAGTCTTGCAAGCATTCTGTCTGTCTTTCTGTTGTCTGTCTTGTTACTTAGCCAAAGGCTCAGGCGGCAGCCGCCCTGGACAACAGCCAGTCAGTCTGTCTGTCCGTTGTTTGTCTTGTTACTCAGATCATAGGCAGTGTGGGATCGCACTGCGCAACCATTGTGTGTTGTTATTTGTGGTGGAGTCAGAAGTCCAGAGCTGCAGTTGCTCTGGGCAATCTTGCTTCCTTGTTCATTACTCCTGTAACAACCTGTATAGCCTCTTCCATTACCCAGCTACATAGTCTTGTTGCTCTCGGTGGTAGGTCTGCTTTCTGTGGCCAGCTAGTGGTGTGCCAGGCAGGGACAGGTTGAGGGTCAGCTAGTGGCGTGCCAGGCAGGGTCAGCAGGTGAAGAGCGAGCCCTCCAGTCTTGAGCACACACGCTGACTCAGAAATATACCCCCCCCCCCAAGCATTACAAGCGTGGTACAGATCAGTACATAGTGATGTGTACAGGAGGAAAAGTTACTAACAGGGAAAGGGGTGTCCCTGGAAGGAAAGGCACTCCTGCAACCCCCCCCCCCCCATGATGTTAGGAGTGCCCCTTCTCCAGCTCTCAGTGGGCTGGCTCTGCATCTTTTCGGCCCACTCTTTGCCATTTGTTGCTACAACCCTTCACCCCTGGATCTGGTAGTATGTTTTTTTTTTTTTTACCAAAAACTGTGTTGGTTGGTATTGTCTAAGCAGTAGAGCCCCACGCCTGTGGGTTTAGTTGTCCTGGGCAGTGCCAATCTGCATTGAGGGATAATGCTGGCCACCCACCCTATTGACATCTTTGGCATCTGAGATTTTCCACCATTTCTAACCGATTTTATCTGGTAAACAATTGAAAGAGCAATCTGACGGTCATGTCGTGACACTGATTCGGTCCACAATATTGAGTAATTGGGGTTGAACTGGTATTACATAATAGGAAATAAGTATGGCATCCTCCATATCCCTTTTGCTTCAGTTGTCCTTTAATGCTCTTTGTACTCTATAAATAGCACTCTGTGTTGTATTTCTATTGCGGCTTATGTTCTTTTTTTGGAATAGTCTGAATGAGAATTGGGAACCTGCTATTAACAGACACAGGAACTGGACAGAGCTGTTTCCTGACTACAGAATCACCTTTGCTAACCTCACACACAACAAAACAAAGCTTATCTGGAGCTGTGATGAAACAAGACTGTAGCCACCGTTCCATTCCTGACAATGCCTGTGTGTTTAGGGTGTGTCAGCCAAGTACAGGGACTCAGCTGAAAGCTTTCATAGCAGCGTGGAGTGGATGAAGCCAGATCACCCCTCAGACCCGGGACTAAAACATCATCGGTCAGGCAATTCATTCGTACCGGAATGCCAGGAGTGACGGCAGGATTTCCCTCACCATGGACAGCTACCAGGTTCAAACCCCAATGACAGAGACACGGCCGTCCACAGCAGGGGTAAGACTGAATGGCACAGAACATTTATATCACGCTTTCCTCCTGGTGGACTTAAAGTAACAGAGCTGCAGCCACTAGGGTGCGCTCTATAGGCAGTAGCAGTGTTAGGGAGTCTTGCCCAAGGTCTCCTTACTGGATAGGGGCTGGATTACTGAACAGGAAGAGCCAAGGTTCAAACCAGGGGCGTAGCAATAGGAGTTGCAGAGGTTGCGACCGCATCGAGGCCTTTGGGGCCCATCGGGCCCCCCCCCCCCCCTCAACTGCAGTATTAGCTCTCTATTGGTCCTGTGCTCATAATAATCACTTCTATAGATACTTTAAATGGTGGTAATCAGTAACAAACTGTTCCCATCCCCTTCTTGCACCTCTGACACTGTAGTTGTCATTGGCAGGTTTTGGTGCAACATATCAATTGTTATGTATAGAGTGCTTGGGGGCCCCATTGTAAAGCTTGCATCAGGGCTCACAGCTCCTTAGCTACGCCACTGGTTCAAACCCTGGTCCCCTGTGTCAGAGGCAGAGCCCTTAACCTGTACATCATCCAGCCACTACGCATTCAACTTGTGGTATAGCTGCAGATTCATGGGCTCCAATGCAAACTTTACACTGTGCCCCCTTCACCCAGCACTGTATGTGTAAATCACATGATACGGACCCCAAAACCAGCTTTTCAAAGACCGGCATTGTGTTTGAGGAAAAGGAATGGTTTGTTGATTACGGGCATTTTTAGGCATAGGCATTCCAGGCCACTGCCTGTCGTGCCATTGGTCCTGGGGGCACCATGCCTCTGTTTAAGCCCTGCCCCAAACTAGGCCATGCCTCCAGATTGAAGTCATTCCCCCACAGGTGTTTGTGCCTCCTTCTGTCCCCATTTGTGCCTCCTTCAGTCCCCCGTGCCACCTCTTTCCCCTATGTGTCCCTCTGTCCCTCTTTCTGTCCCCTTTGTGCCGCCTTCTGTCCCTATTTGTCCCTCCTTCAGTCCCCCCCGTGCCACCTCTGCCCCCTATGTGTCCCTCTGTCCCTCCTTCTGTCCCCTTTGTGCCTCCGTCTGTCGCCATTTGTGCCTCCTTCAGTCCCCCAGTGCCACCTCTGCCCCCTGTGCGTCCAGAGATGGATTAAGTGAAATGGGGCCCTAGGCAAGCAACGACTTTGGGCCCACCCTTGATGGCCACCTAGCTTTTTTGGCAAGATTTGTTGGGGGCTAGCATAAACCGGGCCCCTGGACTCTCTCCAGGCCATAAGCACCTGCCTATGTTGCCTTGTGGATGATCCAGCTGTGTGTGCGTCGCTCTTACACACTAAGCTGGGGTAGTGCAGGAAGGATGTGTGCAAAGAAATACAACAGGATCAGCGGGTTGTTTGTATCTCAGGGACTCCCTGATTTCTGCATCCACCCAATACGGCTCATGGTTTATATTCTCTAGTGTGTGGGTATGTGTTTTTTTTCTTCTGGGGGGAAGGGGGGGACAGGATTTCTTACTTGAGTGACAAAAAGGCTAGAAACACCCCTGGTTAACCTCCTTGGCGGTAACCTCGAGCTACAGTCCGGGCGGAAAACCGCACCTCAAAGCGGTAACCCCGACCTACACTCTGGGTAGCCGCCGGAGGTTCTATGCAGAGCAATGCGCAGGGGGCGCTTCAACTCGCCTCCTGGGGGATCCCGATGTCGGACGCCATGCTTCTTCGAGGCTCTGCGTCCCCCTGGTGAGATCGCCTTCTGTCGTCATGATGTGACAATCTCACTATAGGGTTACAGTGCCACCCGGAGGACGGAGGGTAAACTGCAGCGCTGTAACCCAAGGAGGTAAGTGCTGGGGCTGCTGCAGAATCTCTTGTGGTCTGATTTTTTCATACTTTTAGGGTCTTAAAGCACATGAAAAAATTGTACCGCTTTTAGACCCTAAAATCAGAAGGAATAATATCGCCATGGAGGTTAATGATTAGCACTATTTGAAGCACATATAGAGGTGATCATTGCCACTGCAGCACTAGTAAATACCAAATGCAACAAATGGAGCAGAGTCCCCCATGGGGCCCACATATCCAGCCTTCCTGGTGTCACTGAATGCATCCCCTATTGCTACACAACTGTATCTAACCTGCTCCGTAGTTTATGGTTGTAAATCCAGACCGCTGGTTTATAGCACACCTATCCATAGCTCCCAGCTGTCCCCTTTTCAGAGGAACAGTCCCGCTTTTTGAAATCAAATCCCCTCTTCCTTCCTCATTTTTCCCTCTTTCAAAACTGTACAGATCTGTGTGTACTGCTCGGCTTCAAAAAAATGTCCTTATGTGACTTTAAACCTTATTCCCATCCTATAAATTCCTCCATGTGGAGGAAAAGTTGTGGTAATCTCAGGGCCGGATTTGTGGGCAGGTCAAATAGGCCGGGGACTAGGGCGGGGCTTGAGCTGGGGCGGAGTTGTAGCTGACAGGAGGTCAGCTGGTTTATAATTATCTATCTGTGCAGTGCACGGAGGTCCTGCTGCTTCTTGAGTCTCTCTCATAACATGCACGCTGTGTGCTCTGACTCATTCCGCCCCTCCCCATCTGACACTGGGCAGAGAGCAGAACAGCGGCGGGAGACTTGAAGATGAGAAGGAAACAGATGTCATTACACAGACAGGTAATTATGGTGGATCAGCTGATCTGCTACCAAGTTCTGTGGGCGCTGCTAGATTTATTGTTGTTCTAATTGCTGGAGGGCTGCCTTTCTGCACGGACAGCGTCTGCCAGTCTTCTCCCCCACCAGCAAGATTCTGTTAAAGTCCTGCTCGTTCCCTCCTCCCCTTCTTGCATTGTGCCATCTAATCTAGAGCAGGGACTGTCCTTCAAAGTGTCTCTGTCCTCTGCATTCCGTTACTGTGTGTACCTGAGAACACAGTATGAAAGCTGCAGGGGAAGGGAAGTGAGAGGTGGACGCATCTGTCTTTCATGTACAGTCCAGTTAGTTGTTCACTAAATGATCCCAGTGTTCCAGCCCAAGCTATGTTCTGTTCACAGTAGGAGTTGCGTTGCGTTCACTGTAGCAGCAGGAATGCAACGCAATAGATAGGTAAAATGACTCCACGCTTGTCACTAACCGTCCCTCAGAGGGGCTCACAATCTAGTCCCCACCATAGTCATATGTCTGTATGTATTGTGTAATGTATTTATTGTAGTCTAGAGCCAATTTAGGGGGAAGCCAATTAATTTATCTGTATGTTTTTGGGATGCGGGAGGTGGAGCAGTGCTTTTCAGCGCTGCTAGATTTGGGCGCAGCCGGCGCCTTCATAGACTTCAATAGGGATCACTCCTATTGCAGCGCTCAGTGAGTAACGTCGGCTCCGTCAGAAGACAGAGCCGAAGTTGCTTAAAAACAGAATAATTCGGCCTCCAGCAATCGCTGGAAGCCGAATTATTTCATTCCCCTACTATCCATGTCGGCCTGGAGGGGGAATAGTAATTAAATCGGCCCGGACTTGTGCAGAAGCAGGATCAGCTATATACCGCTGTATCCTGCGCCCAAGTCTACCGGTGCCGATTTCAAATGTACGCGCGGGAGGAAACCGGAGTTCCCGGAGGAAACCCACGCAGACACGGGGAGAACATACAAACTCCTTGCAGATAGTGCTATGGCTGGGATACGAACCGTGAACCCAGCACTGCAAGGCGAGAGCGGCGCGCTAACCACTACGTCACCGTGCTGTATGTCGCATTACATACAGTGAAGCACAGCGTCAATGAAAAGTATGCTTCTCCGTAACTGTTAAAGGCATATAGTTTGTTACCATGCCGCTCTCCACTGTACCGCAACATACCCACCACACTGTGAATGTAGCATAGGTAGTGCATTGCAGTTTGGTGAGCTGCGTTACAGAGCAGCTGTTATGCTGCATCCCAACACACCCATGTGAAAGTACCTTAAAGAGACTCAGAGATTAGTTAAGTGGGCTTTTTTTTTTTACCCGGGGCTTCTTACAGCCCCATAAGCATGGCTGTGTCCTTCGCCCTCCTCCCGCAGTCCTCACTGAATCCTCCATTCAGCCGCAATCAACTCCTGGTGCGCGGCTCAGCCAGGCCTTTTGCGCTTGCGTAGAAGGTCCATGCATGCGTAGAAGGTCCATGCATGCGCAGAAGGCCCCTGCTGATGTCACTGAGCCGTATACCGGAGACACCGGAGGCACTAAAGAGGACAGCGAGGGTACATCCGTGCTTATGGGGCTGGAGGCCACTTGACTCAACTCTGAGTCTCTTTAAGCTGTATACTCACCTGAAGATGGATGGGGGAACTTAACAGCGACTAACGAGTTCCCCGATCCATCTTCCTACCCAGATACGTGAACAGGAGGTTAAACAATTGTGGTACTTTGTGTGGGAGTCATCGGGGATCTTAAACATCTGATTCATCGTGACATTGTTGTCATTATTGTTGCACATTGTCAAACGTTGTTTGTGTAATCGCGCTCTTGTACCCATATCGTGAGATCGCCAAAACAATCGCTCATCGCAGAAAAAATAGATGGTCGTCAGAGAAAAATCTCACAGTGGGAGCGGGCCTTTACTGTATACTCCAGCCTTGTCACTCAGAGTGTACGAAAACTCTCTTTTGTTATAAAAGTGTGTTAACAATTCTGTGTGTGTGCTCTGTGCTGTGTTGTAAAAGTAATGTTTATTGTCTGTAATTTTAACTTTCAACACAACTACGGTAGATTATTTTGGGATTGTTAACTGTTTAATGCCGAATATAATATTGCAGATGTTATGTGATCGGTAAAGCCCTGCAGCTGTGATCTCTGTAGAGGTGATTTCACTAGCAGCGTTGTGATCACTCTGCATGCAGCATTTTCAGAGCAATCGCATTCAATGGCTGCTGGGCCGAATTGTGATTGCTCTGGGAATCATGTTTAGGCCTCTTGCACACATGCAATTCTGTTTTTTGATTCAGATTAAAAAACGTAGCAGCATGCAGTGCTTTTTTAATTGGAACCAATCAGATCGAATAAAATATCGGAATCGCATTTAGTGTGCAAGAGGCCTAATAAATTGCACATGTGCAAGCTCTACTTAGACTTGGGGGGGGGGGGGGGGGGGGGGGCGGTTGGAGAAAGTGGGGCCTAGGGCACTGAAAAGTACAAATCCGGCCCTGGGTAATCTTAAAGCACACCTGAACTGACAAATAAATATAAGGTGGCTCCATAAATTTTTGGGCCATCAGCTTCTTTGCCCCCCCCCCCCCCCCCCCTTCATTTGCAGCTTTGCAACTCCCCGCTCTTCTGTGAAGGCTGCATGCTTTGTCCATTTGCACAGCCTCTTCAAGGAGTCATTGGAGGAGCAAAGCTGGCGTCCAGGTGGTATCTATTGACTAGGTCAGAGATGTAGGTAGGTCGGTATGCATAAGCCATAAAATGCAATTTGAACTCAGCTGTTCCAGGCTGCTTTGGCCTTCTGCAGTGCAATATAAGCATTGGTACAATGTGTAGGGCATGAATGAGGGATTTTAGGGTGGCATAGTGGAAAGCACAGCCTTTCAGCGTTGGGTCCCTGCAGGCAGGGCCGGATTACTGACCAGGCAACAAAAGCAGTCGCTTGGGGCCCCCATTCAGAGTCAAAGGGGCCCCATCAGCACATAAACCAGCCCTCACCATCCTGTCAGCGGTGGCTGGATGGTATAATGGTTAAAGGGACTCTGAGCAGTGCAGTAACTATGGAAAGATGCATATCATTTTAAAGCTCTCTTTCTCCTCTTTCCAATGATATATAAACCGAGGCCCTATGTCTTTTAGTTTTCGCTATTTTCGCGATCGAAATCGCGGCCATCGTGGAAATCACGAAAATAGTGAAAACTAAAAGGCATAGGGTGGCAGTTTATCTATCATTGGAAAGAGGAGAAAGAGAGCTTCAAAATGATATGCATCTTTCCATAGTTACATTGTATTACACAGGACGACTTTTCTCCAAAGTCGGCAGCTTGATTCAGCACAATGCAATGAAATATAAGGAACCCAGGAGGATATAATTACAAACATCATGCTGGTAGGTGTGAGGATGTAATTAATTAGTTGTGGGTATGCTTAAAGGCATACCCACAGGCACTGCTCGGAGTCCCTTTAAGGGCTCTGCCTCTGACACAGGAGACCAGGGTTCGAATCTCGGCTCTGCCTGTTCAGTAAGCTAGCACCTATTCAGTAGGAGACCTTAGGCAAGTCTCTCTAACACTGCTACTGCCTATAGGGCGCGTTGTAGTGGCTGCAGCTCTGGCGCTTTGAGTCCGCCAAGAGAAAAGCGCAATATAAATGTTATTTGTCTTGTCTTGTCTTGTCAAATGATGCCGTGCGCTGCTGATTGTCTTCAGAGCCAGCTCCTTCTACTGTGCGCTCTGCCACTGCCCACTCCTCCCTCCCTTCCCACAGAGAACCACAGCTGCAGCAAGAATGATAGCAGCAGATGGCAAACGCTCACTCAACTATCCATGATCCAAGCGATAGAGATCCCATCATCTGAAACCCATCTGTCTCTTCTACAGTGCTGCCGCTCGCTCTGAATTTCCTGATTCTCAGATCAGACAGGAAGTGTAGGAAGTAGTAATAGTAGTAGTAACAGAGCGGCAGCACTCTAGAGGAGACAGATGGGCTCCGGATGACGGGACCTCTACTTGGATCGCAATAGGTGAATGTGAGTCATCTGGTGCTGTCATTCTCCCCCGCTGCGGCTGCCTTCTCTGCTGGACTATCGAATTCACTGGGATGGAGGCTGCATGGTGGCTGTCTAGTTTGGGAGGAAATCGGTTGTTCGGTGGTGGGGGTGGTTATGTAATTCTGTCTGGGGAACGGCTTCCGGTTTGGCGGTGTCCAGAGCTTTCTGCTATTGCCAGGCTGGAGATGCAGGGTGAAAGTGCTGCTGCTGTGATATCTGGCGCCCTCTTCACAGGGGTGCCCCAGCCCCTGAGTACAAATGTCATCTTTCACTCTGCATTTTGCCGCTGCTATTCCCTGCATTGTGCACTCACAGAGGAAAGCGGGCTGTTGCCCATAGCAACCAGTAGCTCGGCTGCCCCGGTGTGTGCGGCATGTTGCTGTGCATCTGCATCTTCTGATTCTATTACGACATGATGGGGGGGCCCAAATCAGTTACTTTGCTTAGGGCCCCATTTAGCCTTAATCCGGCTCTGCCTGCAGGGCCTCTTCTTCGGCAGTGCTGGCAGGGTGACCGCCCTGGGCGCAGACCGGCAGAAGGACATAACCGCTAGGGAACTGGTGACGCACGGTGCAGTCAAATGACAGAAGAAAGAAGATTACCAGCGAGATCACCTTCCTTGACTCCTCCTGTGCTGCCTGCGTCAGACATCAAGTCATCATCACGTCACCACCGCGTGATGACACCTGATGTCCTGTAGCGGTACTGCAGGCTGTCAGTGCGCGGTGCCCATGGAGGAGTCGGCTTTCCGGGCTCTCTTCGCCTGTGTGTTTTCCTGGTCCCTGCTTCCTCCTGGATGAGCGGCTGGTCACTAGTAAGTAGGCAGATCTACTTGTGACCTGTGTCTGTGTGACTGTCCCTAAAGAGTAAGGGTTCGCGAGTTCACAGGGGAAGGGGGGGCGGGGTTTGGGGGGATGGGCTTGCGCAATTTTTACTCCCTCGCCATGAGTGCAATTTAGCCTAGAAACTGCCCTGGGTTCCTGGTTTGTCTTAAAGTCTGATGGATGGTTGGCACTGTGAATAGGGCAAAAGGTAGCTGGCTAGATGGTTGATATGTAATGAGGTGTATTTTCTAATTCCAGCTGATAGAGCTTCATGTCTACCTTGTGCCGGAGGAACTCTGGAATCCCAAGCTGAATAAAGTGCCCATCGATGTGATCTGGAAGTTCATTTCACTTGGATTCATAAGGTAAGGACAATGGCCCTTTCTTTAGTAAACTTAATATACTTTACTTAATGGGTACCTGAACTCAGAATTTACAAGGTTGTCATGCCTGGGGTGTAACCCTAGTGGCCAGGCCGCACAATGCCTTCCAATCGGTTTCAGCTCACAGACCATGCAATCTGTGGTTGCAATCGGTGCGCAGAAACCGCTGGGATTTTAGCAGCAGACCGACTAGGAGGGAGCTTGTGAGTTACGGTAATACAACTTACACACTATTTCAGGGTATAACTGCCACCACCTCTGTTCTAATGGGACAGAGGAACCCACTGACTGGCTGATTCTAGACCTGCAAATAAAACGGTTAAACACACGCTATTTTATCTAGCTATCAACAATAGTAGCGACTCTTCAGAAGCCAGGGTTCAGTTTGTGTGGCTGAATAGCAGGGTAGCTGAACAAATAAATGACGTTAGCGTCGTTTATTAAAGAGGCAATATAAATAATTAATATAAACAGAAAATCATTAAAATCAACAATTATAGAGACATTAGTAGCCAGAATGAAAATAAAAATGGAAGAAAATACTGAAGTTCATGTGGGAATATGCCCTTTCTGGGAAAACATGTGCAGTTCTTTGTTTCAGTTCAGGAGCCAAGTTCAGACAAGATGGCTACTCTTCCTCATAGCAGCGGCAGGCTCACATGAAGATGGAATTTGGAGGAAAGCCCTCCCTGTATGCACCCTGGTTTTATGGAAGCTAGTTTTGGGGTGGAACAAAGCCAGCCCCTTCCGGTTCACAAACCAATCACAGTTCATTCCCTCGGAGAGAGATTTAGGTTTAATCTTATTAAACGCTGTAATTCAAAACCAATAAATGGCACAGTTGCGCTGATAACAGATTAACATTCCTCAAGTTAATGACAATTCCTATGACATTACACTTGATTAGGGTAGAGGGTCCAGTTCCTGAGAAGTCTAATAACTTGGTTGTAGCGTACCCCTTGCCCCTCAAGACTGGTATCAAAAGGTTCAGCAAGACACTACAAACCCAATGATACAACTCTCATAACTATCCTAGATACGGTATTCCATAAATAGGCAAAAGATCATATACAGCATTCATTTTCTCTCTACTTCTGACGGAGTCAGGCAGTCTGGTCTCATGCTGAGTTTATCCTGTCTCTTCAAAAGGCAGTAACACTTGCCATTTGGGGCTTACTGCTGAAGAGCTTTCACACCTCGGTGTCACTGGCCAGGAAAGGGACTTCTTTTAAACAAGTTAATTAACCACACAGGCCTTATCAGAGAGCATACTTGTCTCTCATGAAAAGAGCTCTGCCACAACTATGAAGACAACAGAGACCCCCAGGCTTGACTGCCTGGTATCCATAGACATAAGATTCTGATCTGGCATGTCAACAGCAATCGGTGCAGCAAACCGATTGCGATTGCGCTCTCTTTTCTCACGGCTCTTTCGTGACACGGGGCTTCTTCATGTCCCCAAACACTCAGCCTCCCCCTCCATGTTGTACTTATGCCCTTCCTATTCAAGGGGGTAGTAGTCGAACCAAGATGCCTTCTTTGTCCAGTCTTTTTCGGCTGTAGTACACCAACCAAGGCTGAAAGCATTCTGGGCATGCATGGTTTGCAAACATTTGTAACCACACATGTCCAGGATGCTCCTGGTCAAGGCTCTTGCATTCATTTGTGGAGAAGCGCACACAAAGAGGGCTTGCAAAGTGGACAGTTGACATTACTGCTGTCAGGATCTAGGTAGAGTTAATTACTCACCCGCTTCCCCATAATTAATTAATGACAGGAACTCCGCCCCCATCCTCGATGTTTTTTTTCCCCCCGAACCTCTGTGGTCACCCCGTGGCCTAATTAGTGGCTGCTGAGTGGGAGGCGGGCCATGGCAAGCAGGTGGCCATTTCTGCTGTTTTGCCCAGTTGAACCAAGCAGCCACTTGGGGCCTCACCCAAAGTAGGGGCCTCCAATGCTGCCAGGGCCTCTCTGCCCGGGACTTGTATGGCCACCGCTGCCTCCCTCTCAGCTCATATCAGCGGCAACGTGAACATAAGCGAGAGCGACACAGTGACAACAGAGTACACTTCAGATGTAGAAGTGAGGTAATTGCTTATTTTCTGCATTGGAAGTTACTGTGCGCTGCTCTACTCTCTTCAGATCCCCTCTGATCTGCAGGACTCTTGAGTGTTGGGGGACAGCCCTTTGAGTTTCCATGCTGTACGTTCACATTTGCGCCCTGGTGTTTCAGCACGTAGGGCCAGTATATGATGTCACACATGCGCCCATGTGCTATATGCTGGTAGTCTCATGGGGCCTAAATGTGAAAATAGGACATGGACACTCAGTGTGAATGCAGGACAGGTGAAGTATAACTGCATGGGCACCATTTGACATAAAACATTAGGTGGGGGAAGTGGCCGTGGATTTCCGTCATAGCGTGCACTATTACCACCGCATACCCAATGAGCATTTCGGCTCGAGATAACAACAACAATAACATTTTTATTGCGCTTTATTCCTATAGGACTCAAAACACTTAGGCTCTCTCAGATTCAGTCATTGGTAGTAGGATGAAGTATTAACACAACAAAAATTATATTTCTGCAAATGGCAAAAATAGCAAACTGAACAGGTGGGGTTTCAGTCTGGATTCAAACACGTCCAAAGATGGATCTGCTGAGGTAAGGAGTTCCATAACGTAGAAGCAGCATCGGGGCGTAACTTGAAATCACTGGGGCCCCCCCATAGGTGTCAAATAATCGTAATGCGGCAGCGTTTCACCATAAAATAATCGTAATGCAGCAATATTTCACCAGAAATTAATCGTAAAGTGGGCAGCGTTTCACCAGAAAATAATCATAAAGTGGGCAGCATTTCACCAGAAATTAATCATAAAGTTTGCAGCATTTCACCAGAAATCATAAAGCGGGCAGCAATGCACCAGAAAATAATCGTAAAGCGGGCAGCAGTCACCAGAAAATAATTGTAAAGCGGCAGCAGTCACCCGAAAATAATCGTAAAGTAGGCAGCAGTCACCAGAAAATAATCGTAAAGTGGGCAGCAGTCACCAGAAAATAATCGTAATGTAGGCAGCAGTCAAAAGAAAAAAATGCACCTGTAAAAAAAACAATTCACTCACCTGGCAGAAGTCTCCTCTCTCAGCTGGCCTCCGGCGCGCAGCTCCCTCGGGCGATGCTCCTGCAGCAAATCTCCCAAGCTAACAAGTAGAGAGCAGGGCTACGGGAAGATGGCGCCCGAAGCCCTGTACTGGAGACACAAATAGTCTCCAGTACAGGGCTTCGGACACCATCTTCCCGTAGCCCTGCTCTGCCTCCCGGGAGACTCCGGGCTGCGGGTAATGAACTGGCGCGGCCTGGGGGGTCCCACAATCGGGCGGGCGGCAGCGCTCAGCCCCCACATGGCAAGTGGGCCCTAGAGGAGCCCCGGGCCCCCTGCGGCTGAAGGGGTTGTATCCCCTGTAGTTACGCCCCTGAGCAGCATGACAGAAGGCTCTGGGAACAAAAGTTTCCAGGTGGACTCTGGGTATGACTACATTATTAGAACCTGTGCATCTGAGGTTGCAGGGAGTGCTACGCAGCTGTAACATTTCTTTCATGTATCCAGGCAGGGCCCAGATTATGTAGCAATTTAAATGTCAGTAGGCCGTAGGCATTTCCCAGCATGTCCGATGGATGGACGCAACCAATTTTGGCCTGAGATTGGTCGGATTGTCGATCGGGCATACTCATGGTGGCACCAATTTTCATCAGATTCGATAATAAGTAGTATTATCACAGTAGTATTCCTGTTGTATCTCTTTTTCCAGGGTGCCACCTGACCTGAGGCTGCAGACCCTGCGGGAGTGCCTGTCTGACTTCCTGGGGGAAGATGCTTTAACAGAGAAATTTGTTTTCCTGAAATGTGTTGGAAGCAGCCTGGCTGTTGTAAGTGTTTCTTTTTTGTTCCACCGTTTTGGGCCAGGATGGTACACATGGGATTATTATTATTACTCCATGCACAAGTCATGTACTGACAGTTTCTCCAAAGTGTGGAGAAGGTGGGTCAAGGCACTATATAGACAAAGAAAACACAAGGGAGACAAGATAGCAGGAGCCAATAGTGCAATATATTATAACACCAGGATAAGAATATGTCAAGAGGTGTTGGGGGTTGATTCATCAATGTATATTGTGCTCTTCAGCACGAGGATCATTGAAGACCTACGTGCGCTGCCAGTCGTTTAGCGTGCGCTCTAAAGGTGTGCGCACTCCTTGTAAAGTATGCAGAGTAGTGCAGCATAGCGACCGTGATACTTTACTTACTAGCACGGCCGCTACTATGTTAATTGACGTAGTAGTGGCCGCGCTAGTCAAGTGTCGCAGTGCACATTAAAGAGAAACCGTGAACAAGAAATAAACTTTATCCCAATCAGTAGCTGATATCCCCGTTTACATGAGAAATCTATTCCTTGTCTCAAACGGATCATCAGGGGGCTCTGTATGGCTGATATTGTGGTGAAACCCCTCCCACAGGAAACTGTGAGGGCCATTGTCCTCACAGTTTCCTGTCTGTGAACCTCGTTGCATTGTGGGAAATAGCTGTTTACAGCTGTTTCCAACTGCCAAAAAAAAAGCAAGCAGCAGCTACTTCCAGTGACATCACCTGCCAGCAGTTAAAATTTCACCATGTGATAAATGTCAGAATGTAAATCAGGGAGAGGAAAGCTTTTATAATGGGCAAATACTGACTAAACCATTTTTATACATAATTATTGTAAAAATGAAGCACTTTTTTTATTACATTATTTTCACTGGAGTTCCTCTTTAGGAGCGCACACTATACTGCTGGCAGCAAGTATCACACCTTATGAAAAGATAGCACACCTTATCAAAGTGAACACGCCTTATCAGAGTAGCATAGCGAGCGCTACGAACCCGCAGGGGCTCAGGGCAGGACGAGTGCCATTGCCAATTAGCAGACGTAAGTTTGTAGCACTTGCTATGCCACTCTGATAAGGCGTGTTAACTTTGATAAGGTGTGATATCTTTGATAAGGTGTGATATCTTTTCATAAGGTGTGATCTTTGAGTTATCATGGTTTAGTGAATCAATCTCCAGGGGCCATATGTAATTCACTTTTCCTCCTTAGTTTTCTCCAAGTTGACATTTTTAAAATTGCCAATAAAATGCCCTTTAAGCCACCAGAAAGCAAGAAAATGCTCATAATAATTTTGATAGTACTTTTTCAACTTCTTTTGGGTACTTTTTTAGTTGAAAAGTGCTGGAAAGTTATTTTAAATTGAAAATTAAAAATTATCTCCTAGGAGAAAACTCAGGTGAAAAAGTGAATTGCATATGGGCCATAGACTGAGGCACTCAAGTGTAAAGGTGTCCATTAATTCGACCAAGAGACAGATCTCTCTCTCATCGAATCTGATTGGAGAGAGATCTAATGCCTGGCCATTCACTGCAGCCTATTCCCAATTGATTTCAGCATGAAATCTCTTGGGAATCGGCCTTGTGATGCCACATCCGTTGCCTTGCTGCTGCTGTCCCCCTGTTGTAAAATGTGCCCCCCCAGTGCAGTATACTTTACCTGTCTAAAACGTACATTATGCTGCCTACATATATTCTCTTGGTTTATATATGCTGTAGATATTACCTGTTTGTCCATAACAACTGGTATGTGATACTTTCAATTTAATTATTGATACTTGGATTCAGGGGTCTAGTCCTGGGAAAAGAAGTGAGTGGACTCACTCGGAGAATTCCTGCACCGCGCGTAGTGCCAAAATGGGCGTGGTCAAGCACACCGTGGGCGTGGTCATGGGTGGGGCCAAATATACATGACCTTAGCAGTGATGTAAAAGGTCTGCCGAGGAAGTTTGAGCTCTGCCGTAGTGTATCCCCCAAAAATAGATGTAATCTGACAGCATTTCACCAAAAAGACACATAATCTGGTAGAAGTTCCTCCAAAATACAGATAATATGGAAGTGGTTCCCCCAAAATAGACAATGTGGCAGCAGCAATTCCACCAACATACACATAATTTGGAAGCAGTTCCCCAAAATACGCGAAACCTGGCAGCGGATCACCCAAAATACACGTAACACTCAAAGGACATATAATCTGGCAGTAGTGGTCCCCCAAACATACACAATCTGGCAGCAGTTCCCTAAAATACACGTAATTTGGCAGCAGCCGTTCCCCTAACATACACATAATTTGGCAGCTGTTCCCCAAAATACATAACAGCGGTTCCACAAAAATGCAGATAATCTGACAGCAGTTCCCCCAAAATAGGTACCCCCAGCATAGGTAGCCAGGTCTATAGGTGTCCCCAGTATAAGTAGCCATGAGTATAGTAGTCCCCAGTATATGTAGCCAGAGGTATAGTTGCCCAGTATATGTAGCCAGGGGTATATGTGCCAAGTATATGTAGCCAGGGGTATATGTGTCCAGTATATGTAGTCAGGGGTATATGTGCCCAGTATATGTAGTCAGGGGTATATGTGCCCAGTATATGTAGTCAGGGGTATATGTGCCCAGTATATGTAGTCAGGGGTATATGTGCCCAGTATATGTAGCCAGTGGGATATGTCCCCAGTATATGTAGTCAGGGGTATATGTGCCCAGTATATATAGCCAGGGGTATATGTGCCCAGTATATATAGCCAGGGGTATATGTGCCCAGTATATATAGCCAGGGGTATATATGCCCAGTATATGTCACCAGGGGTATATATGCCCAGTATATGTAGCCAGGGGTATATATGCCCAGTATATGTAGCCAGGGGTATATATGCCCAGTATATGTTGCCAGGGGTATATATGCCCAGTATATGTTGCCAGGGGTATATATGCCCAGTATATGTAGCCAGGGGTATATATGCCCAGTATATGTAGCCAGGGGTATATATGCCCAGTATATGTAGGCAGGGGTATATGTGCCCAGTATATGTAGCCAGGGGTATATATGCCCAGTATATGTAGGCAGGGGTATATATGCCCAGTATATGTAGGCAGGGGTATATGTGCCCAGTATATGTAGGCAGGTGTATATGTCCCCAGTATATGTAGGCAGGGGTATATGTGCCCAGGTAGCCAGGGGTATATGTCCCCAGTATATGTAGGCAGGGGTATATGTCCCCAGTATATGTAGGCAGGTGTATATGTCCCCAGTATATGTAGGCAGGGGTATATGTCCCCAGTATATGTAGGCAGGTGTATATGTGCCCAGGTAGCCAGGGGTGTATGTCCCCAGTATTTGTAGGCAGGTGTATATGTCCCCAGTATATGTAGGCAGGTGTATATGTCCCCAGTATATGTAGGCAAGTGTATAGGGCCCCAGTATATGTAGGCAGGTGTATATGTCCCCAGTATATGTAGGCAGGTGTATATGTCCCCAGTATAGGTAGGCAGGTGTATATGTCCCCAGTATAGGTAGGCAGGTGTATATGTCCCCAGTATATGTAGGCAGGGGTATATGTGCCCAGGTTACCCAGGTGTGCCCCCAGCCCCCCACCCGGAGGGAGCAGAGCAGAGAAGGCGAGCTATGGGGACAGTGGGGATGGGCGGACATCTCCCCCCCCCCCCCATCCCTCACCTTTGTGCTCCCCTTCCTGCCTCTCTCCCCTCCAGCGTTGTTAAGTGTCGGGCCGGCGGCAAAAGTGGGCGGAGACTTACCTCGTTCCAGACGCAAGGGACGCTCCGCTCTGTGTGCGGCTAGTCTGGTCTTCTAGCCGCACACAGAGCGGAGCGTCCCTTGCGGCTGGAAGAAGGCGGAAAGTCTCCGCCCACTTTCGCCGCCGGCCCGACACTTAACAACGCTGGAGGGGAGAGAGGCAGGAAGGAGAGCACAAAGGTGAGGGATGGGGAGGGAGATGTCCGCCCATCCCCACTGTCCCCATAGCTCGCCTTCTCTGCTCTGCTCCCTCCACACAAGCCAGGGTGAACGGCGTTCACTCTGAAGAAAAAGTGGGTGAACGCCGTTCACCCGCGTCCACGCAGGACTCGACCCCTGCTTGGATTGTAACCCACCCAGGTTAATTTTATGTTTTCTCTGTTATGTTTGTGCTCTTGCTCCTTTTTGAGAGCTGTTTTTTATGTTGAAAATCTTTAAATTAAAATTCTCTTATAAAAAAAAATACTTTACCTGTCGGTGTCCGGCGCTGGCTCCATCCTCTGTGCACATACATGCACATAGGCAAACGCAGGGGGGGGGGATTACAGCTGCCCAGAATCCCCCCCCCCCCCCCCCAGACTAGGGCCGGTGCAGTGTCTGGGGACAGGGACGAGTTGAGACACCAGAATATCTGCAGGCACCCTGCAGCTCACAGCACTGTCCCCTTTCTTTACCTGTTACAGTTGACTTTGGATGGAGCAGCAGCGTGTGTACAGAGCATGGAGCAGCAGTTTGTGTACAGAGCATGGAGCAGCAGCGTGTGTACAGAGCATGAAGCAGCAGCGTGTGTACAGAGCTTGGAGCAGCAGCATGTGTACAGAACATGGAGCAGCAGTGTGTACAGAGCATGAAACAGCAGCGTGTGTAGAGAGCATGGAGCAGCAGTGTGTATACAGAGCATGGAGCAGCAGTGTGTATACAGAGCATGGAGCAGCAGCATGTGTACAGAGCATGAAGCAGCAGCGTGTGTAGAGAGCATGGAGCAGCAGTGTGTATACAGAGCATGGAGCAGCAGCGTGTATACAGAGCATGGAGCAGCAGCGTGTGTACAGAGCATGGAGCTTCAGCGTGTGTACAGAGCATGGAGCTTCAGCGTGTGTACAGAGCATGGTGCAGCAGTGTGTGTACAGAGTCATGGAGCAGCAGCATGTGTACAGAGCATGTAGCAGCAGCATGTGTATAGAGCATTTCCCCTTCACTTTCCCCTTCATTAGCAATGTCGGCTGTCCTCATTATTATCTGTATCCAAACTGCTCCTGATCGATCCCGTTGTCGATCAGGAGAAGATCATGCATTTAGGAAATAATTCTCAGATCTTGTTAGTCGGACAGATTATTGCATTATGTGTACCAAGCATTATGTCCTACCATATTATTATACTGTATTGTGCGTGGCTGAGAGAGACCTTTCAGGAATCCCCCCCTTGAAAATCCTGGGTTTGCCCCCGATGCACCCCATGTGGTTGCTAGCAGGATAGCAGCGTTTTAGCGAAGGCATTAATGCTTAAGAAGACTGGCTTAAAATAAGCGGTAATTTAGGAGGCTTCAGAGTCTTTTTAAAGGATACCGGAAGTGACGTGTGACATGATGAAATAGACATGTGAATGTACAGTGCCTAGCGCACAAATGACTATGCTGTGTTACTTTTTTTTCTTTTTCTGCCTGAAAGAGTTAAATATCAGGTATGTAAGTGGCTGACTCAGTCCTGACTCAGACAGGAAGTGACTACAGTGTGACCCTCACTGATAAGAAATTCCAACAATAAAACACTTTCTTAGCAGAAAATGGCTTCTGAGAGCAAGAAACAGATAAAAAGGGGGAAATCTTATCAGTGAGGGTCACACTGTAGTCACTTCCTGTCTGAGTCAGGACTGAGTCAGCCACTTACATACCTGATATTTAACTCTTTCAGGCAGAAAAAGAAAAAAAGGAACACAGCATAGTCATTTGTCCGCTAGGCACTGTACATACACATGTCTATTTCATCATGTCACATGTCAGTTCGTGTATCCTTTAAGTACTTTACATTAAAAAAAGTATCTTATAGGGAAGGTTCAGGCAGCGCTTAAAAAAATAAATATCCAAATCCACTTAGCTGGGGCTTCCTCCAGCCCGTGGCAGCCAGGCTGTGCCCTCGGCGCCGCTCCGCAGGCTCCCGGTGGTCTCCGGTGGCGAGCCCGACCTGGCCAGGCTGGCTGCCAGGTCGGGCTTCTTCTGTGCTCCACAATGCGTGTCATTGGTGCGCGCTGACGTCATCCGACGTCCTCCGGGCTGTACTGCGCAGGCGCAGAACTACTGCGCCTGCGCAGTACTGCGCCTGCGCAGTACAGCCCGGAGGACGTCGGATGACTTCAACGCGCACCAATGACACGCATTGTGGAGCACAGAAGAAGCCCGACCTGGCAGCCAGCCTGGCCAGGTCGGGCTCGCCACCGGAGACCACCGGGAGCCTGCGGAGCGGCGCCGAGGGCAAAGCCTTGCTGCCACGGGCTGGAGGAAGCCCCAGGTAAGTGGATTTGGATATTTATTTTTTTTAAGCGCTGCCTGAACCTTCCCTTTAAAGTAGGTGAAAAAGTACTATCAAAACTATTTTAAGTATTTTCTTGCTTGCTGGTGGTTTAAAAGGCAATTTATGACAAAGGCCCATATGCATTTAACTTTTTCTTTTGAGTTTTCTCCTAGGAGATAATTTTTATATTCTTTTTAAAATAACATTTAAGCACTTTAAAATTGAAAAAGTACCTAAAAGTTGGTGATATAGCACTATCAACATTATTTTGAGTATTTTTTTGCTCACTGGTGGTTTAAAAGGTATTTTATGACAAGGTGTGAAAATATCAACTGCATGCAGCAGTTTGGGGGCGTTTGCTCTGTGATTGCTATTCTATTGAATGGGAATCACAAGCGCAAATCGTGCTGAATCGCGAGATTTTGCCCACAAATCGCAATCGCAGAGCCAAATGCAATCGCGGGCAAAGCACAGAGTGTGAACCGGCCTGACATGCTTAAGTTATTTTAAAGAGAACATTGTGAGGATATATGTGATGATGATGATGATGATGATATGTACGGTAATATGCAGAACATAGAAGCCATATTTTTCATGGCTGAGGGAAGCTCCTACTTTGAGCTTCTGTATTCAGTTCCTCTGGAAGTTGGATGCTGCTTATTGGATGACCTGTAGGCCAGAATAGTACATTTGCATCTGAAGGTGAATGATTGTGAACAGTAGAGCAGGACCTGCTAATGTGATTGCCTGTATGTCAATGACACTACATTTGCATTCAGTTCCTCTGGATACAAGTAATTAGGTAACGACCCTCTATTCTGTCCTGGATGTTGCTTTGCTTTGAACTTTGTGTATATGTAAACAAGCCAAAATACAATCCAGACTAAAATGAGTCTAAACAGTTGGAAGCTAACACAGGAACGTTTGAAGTTTACATATGACAGCCTGCTGGAAGTGTTTTGAAATCTCTGAAAGATCAAAAGTGGGACAGGAAAAACCTTTGAAGTTTGCATATCACAGGATATGACAAGCATTTTGTGCAAACCTTCGGAGGCAGGTTGGACTTGTACCCCCAGGCCCCAAATGGGCCTATAAGAACCCACACAGGTCCTTTACAACTCGTAGCTCCTCGGAGATAGCAAAGACGCTAGAACTGCCCCGACTACTGGTCGGAAGCTGCGTTCTCCCACAAACAACGCTCTGTATACGCTGGTAACGTTTATTTCCCTTTTATTTCTGCAACCTGTCTTGTTGTGTAACTTTGTAACTTTTATTTTGTAATTTTTACCTTGTTTTTGTAAATCTTTTGTATATATTACTTTCTGCATTGTTCCACTTTTTTCTGGAATATTAAAATCGTTATTTAATAAGTTTGACTTCTGCTGTACTAAGCTAACGCT
This sequence comes from Hyperolius riggenbachi, assembly GCF_040937935.1. Lineage (NCBI taxonomy): Eukaryota > Metazoa > Chordata > Amphibia > Anura > Hyperoliidae > Hyperolius > Hyperolius riggenbachi. The sequence continues at coordinate 35,693,811 of NC_090651.1, read as the reverse complement.
CATAGCCTAGAAGAGTCTGCAGTGTAACTTGCGTTACAAGATCCAGTGCCTAATTGTGCCTTGCTACTGTACGATTGTACTGTGTGTGTGTGCGTGGCGTTCCCATATTTAGCCTAAAGCGCAAAGCTGACCCGAATACGAAAACGCGGACTGCGTGTAGATCACTCGACAGCAGAGTGAGAATCGCTGAAATGTCTAGCGGCAGCTAGTGGTGGCAGTGAGAAGTGCTTTGAGGGGCGACAGCCTTGTTGTAGCTCGAATAAGGCTGCTCCCCTCTCAATCTGGTAAAACCCGCAGTCGGGAACCGTATCTGCAGGCTTGCCGCGGGGACGGTTCCTGATAAACATGAAAATTATCTCCTAGGAGATAACTCAGAAGAAAAAAATAATTGCATATGTGCCTTTTATGTTTTGTCTTACATGTTACCGCTGGTAATTTGTGGGGGTTATTGGAGGGTATAATCTTTCTCATATCCGGATGGCAACTTTTAGCGAGTACATATGCAATCACAGGCGTTAATTAGTATTCCCCCTCCAGGTCGACGTGGATGGAGGGGAATTATGTAATTTGTCTTCCAGCTATTGCTGGCGGTCGAATTACAGTGTTTTAAAAGTAACTTCAGCTCCGTATTCTGACGATGCCGAAGTTACTCACTGTGCGCCGCTATAGCCGTTACTCCTATTATGGTCTATGGTGGCGCCGCCTGCACCCAAATCTCCTGCGCTCAATACAACGTGTTCGCTTTTAGCTTGAGAGAAACACTCGGCATTGTCTCTTGTTTGTCCCGTTTCTGTCGCTGTCACAAGTAGGCTTTGCGGCTGCCTTGATTCAGGAAATATTTATTCATTGTTTGGTGAACAAATATTTGCTAAGTTTCCCAGCGATCTGCTTTCACAACTTCATGGCTGGCATGCAGTTCACTTTTTCTTCTAGGTGATCATTTTTCATCTTCTCTTTACCATAACTTTTCAGCATTTCACAATTGAAAAAAGTACCAAAAAGTAGGTGAAAAGTACTATCAAAACAGTTTTTCTTGCTTGCTGGCATTTAAAAGGCATGTTATTGATAAGGTATGAAAATATCACCTAGGAGGAAAAGTGAATTGTTTATTAACCTCAGGGCCATATGCCATTCACTTTTTCTCCTGAGTTCTCAAAGGCCCCATTCACATTCAGAACCACAAAACACCGTCGATTTATTGCCGGCGTTTTGCGGGAGAGATTTTTCCGCGATTTCATGCGGGAAAAATCACTGGACAGTGCAGCGATTTCTCCGTGATTGTGTTTAGCGCTTTTATAGCACTGAAACGCGATCGCCGGGAAATCGCCTGAAAATGGTGCAGGCTACGCATTTGTGTTTCGCGATTTGGGGCGATTTGCGTCAATTAGCGCAAATCGCCCAAGTAAGAATGGGCCCATAGGGTTTTATTTCAAAAGCACTAGCGCTTGAGCGTTTTGCCGAAATCACCGGCAAAACGCTCAAGTGTGAAAGGGGGTCTTAGGTGATATTTTCACAACTTGTCGTAAAATGCCTTTTAAGCCACCAGCAAGCAAGAACATACTCAAAATAATGTTGTTAGTTGGTAAATAATTGCATCTTTTGTTAATCTCCATTTGTAGGTGAAGGCGCGGCAAGAGCCAGATCTGAAACTAAAGGCATTTGCTCCGCCTTATGTAAGTTTGGCATTCTTGTATACATCCGCCATAGATTCAGCTACCTATTAGGTTATAATGTATTATTTTGTATTTTTCTGTCCAGTATCGCAGTGTCACATCTGAGCAGGGCAACCATGGTCAGATGCAACCCTAATATGGGGGGAGGGGGGGGGACACTTGTCTGCTGCCAGTGCCCAGCGATAGCAAGTGCCCGGCTGGTGCATGGGAGCAGCTCACAGGCGGTGAACTCACCGCTTTCAGCTGCCTTACCCTTCTACTTCACTGCTGATGAAAGCATCTGAAAACACTGAATACTGGAGTAGGGCTGCTGATAGTTCAGGTTTGTAATGTAAACAATAGGAGCAACACGTTTGCATTAAAGTGAACCTGTACGGAAAAAAAAGTGCCACAGGGGGTACTTACCTCAGAAGGAGGGTTTCAGTGGGGAGTCCTTGGGCAAGACTCCATAACACTGCTACTGGCCATAGAGCACGTCCTACTGGCTGCAGCTCTGGCGCTTTGAGTCTGCCAGGAGAAAAGAGCGATATAAATGTTCTTTGTCTTGTATTGCCTAAAGAGGCCTCCCCCATCCTTCTCAGCCTCGCAGATACGGTGCTGGCTGTCCCCATAAATCCACCGACGAGCTTGTTGGCGGTGAGCGCTGGTGCATTGGTATTCTGGCTGCAGACCCATAACAATCCTGTGAGAGCCTCGCGCCGGCGCAGCAGCGGCTTTCCGATGGGTTCCCGGCGGAAATAGCCGAGCCCGATCAGGTTTGCTCTACTGTGCATGCATTGTAGAGCGGATCCAATCGGGCGTGGCTATTTTCACCGTAGCCCATCAGAAAGCCGCTACTGAGTCTGCGCGAGGCATGTCACAGGCTTGTCATGGATGCTGAGGGTTTGGGGGTCTCTGCACTGGATCACGCTGGCTAAGGAGGATGGGCATGCCCAGATTTACATCACAAGAGCCTATAGACTCTGTCATTTCTCCCCTACTTCCCCTGCCTGGTGTAGGTAGCCACATGTGCCCTTTAGTATTAGGTAGCCAGAGGTGCGTACGTTAAAAAGGGCGCCGGGTTTTTAACGATAAGCATGGATAACGTTTAAAAATGTATTGTACTGTATTTCGTTTAAAATTAATGTTTTATAAAGTTATAAATCATTAAATAATGTGCATTAAATCGGCAATTGTAAAAACGTTAATCTTTCGTTTAAATAGTGAAACGTATAATAACGTTTAAAAAAAAAATACTAAGTAACCCTCCCTGTACCTACCCCTAACCCCTAGCCCCCCCTGTTGATGCCTAAACCTAAGACCCCCCCTGTTGGTGCCTAAGTAACCCTCCCTGTACCTACCCCTAACCCCTAGACCCCCCTGTTAGTGCCTAAACCTAAGACCCCCCTGTTGGTGCCTAAACCTAAGACCCCCCTGTTAGTGCCTAAACCTAAGACCCCCCTGTTGGTGCCTAAACCTAAGACCCCCCTGTTAGTGCCTAAACCTAAGACCCCCCTGTTGGTGTCTAAACCTAAGACCCCCCTGTTGGTGCCTAAACCTAAGACCCCCTGTTGGTGCCTAAACCTAAGACCCCCCTGTTGGTGCCTAAACCTAAGACCCCCCTTTTGGTGCCTAAACCTAAGACCCCCTGTTGGTGCCTAAACCTAAGACCCCCCTGTTGGTGCCTAAACCTAAGACCCCCCTGTTGGTGCCTAAACCTAAGACCCCCCTGTTAGTTTTTTCGTTTAAAAATAATGTTAAAAAAAAAAATGTACTGTTTTTCGTTTAAAAATAATGTTTAAAAAAAATATTGTACTGTTTTTCGTTTAAAAATAAAATTTAAAAATGTATAAATCATTAAATAATGTGTAATCATGAGAAACAGTAATAAAACATTAAGTCTCCGGGCGCCGCTTTTAAAACGTTATTTATCTCCGGCGCCCTTTTTTCCTATCGGGCGCCCATTAAACGATATTTATTATAGGAGTGAATGGCGGCGCCCGATTTGTCCACTAGCCTCAGGCGCCCGAATTTACTGTTTCCGCCAGAGGTACCCTTCGTATTAAGTAGCTAGAGGTAGGGGACTGAAGGGAGATCTTGTCAGTGAAATGCTAAGAGGAGGTTGAGTATCCTCTAATTTACACGCTGATCAGGACTCTGCATAGGTAAGAAGAGAGGGAGGCACTCTGGGAAGGGAAGTGAGCTGCCTTTCTATCATCAGGCGCCTGTAGACACGTGCCTACAGTGCCTTATGGTAAATCCGGCCCTGAGGATGGGGAAGCCTCTTTAGCATCCTGAGGTGTCCCCTTCCCCAGGTAAGTACCCCCTAGGGACACTTATTTAATTAGAGGTGTACTTTAACACACAGCTAAAAGAAGAAATGCAATTATATTGTATTATTGGCCAAGTACTTATTTTAAGTTATTCACGCACACTTAAAAAAAAAAAGAAAATACATTCACCGATCGCCGCCCTGCGAGAAAAAGAATTCTCAGGCCCTGCCATAAGCACCTATTGAAATATCGGCATTTAGGGTAATTATTTATTGGGTACCCAAATTGCCCCTCAATGCTGATATTTCAGTAGGCGCTTATGGCAGCATGCAAACTTTTGCTGCCAGCAAGTGCCCATTTCGGACATAATATGTGATTTTTGTGTTTTTCAGGCACGTGAGCCGGAGTTATATCTGCTTCCTGGAGCCAGTAACGAGGGCAGCAGCACATTTGGCTCAATAATTACTCCAGATCAGTATTCAGGGTCAGACCAATCCCTAACCTCCGCTTCTGCCCCCACCTGGGACAAACCAGTATTACAGCCTGCTGATACGGACACTAAACCAGCACAGCAGCCCCCCCTAGAGGATAACAGTAGAAGAAGCTACATATGGAACAAGAAAGGGACAGATATTGTACCCATTAAATTGCAATACCATGTGCAGACTGAGGACATTGTACTACCTCCGATCGACACAGGTATTCCACTAAGTGCATTTTAGCTAAGTACAGCTTTCACTAAAACACAACTTTTTAAATTTTAACATGAGACTGAATACAGAGATGCTAAGCTTAAAGTGGAGCTAAACTCAGAACTTCCGCTCTGGTCTAGAAGATTAGCCATAGCATGATAACTTTTATGGAAAAAGAAATATTGCTGATAGTTTATTAGAATCCTAAAAAGAAAAATGACGTTTTTAGCTTGGTTTCACTTTCAAGGGAGCAATGAAAGGGTTAAGCCTCAGTGTGTACTGTATGGGGAGAGGGGAGCTAGTAAAAAAGGGCGCACAGGGATAGTGGACAAAAAGGGCGCCGCCATAGACTGCAATGCAAAATATCGGCTATTCGGCGCCCGACAGGAAAAAAGGGCGCCCGAGAAATAGCGGTTACAGGGATTGTGTTAACAAAAGTTTTCGTTTACAGAATAAGGTTTATAACAAATATCATTTACAAGTTCGTTTTGAGTTTGTGTTATACTTATTTTTTCGTTTTTAAATTTCGCTTGTATCAGTTTTTAATTATTTTTTCGTTTAAAATTTTCGCATACAAAAGTATAACAACTAAATTTTCGTTTACACTTCTTTGAACATTTAAAAATTTGTTTTCATATGTATAATGCGTAAATACCGTTTTCAACCTTATTGTATTAGAAATACATCGCTTTTGGTATTAACTTTGTTTTTACACTTATAATGCGTTGATTATAGTTACTAAAATATCGCTTTTAATGTTACTGTTATTTTAAGATTTCTAATGCTTGTAAGGCTATCTATTGTATTGTATATGTTTATATATACTTTTCTCTATTTATAATATTAACCACTTCACCACTGAGGGGTTTTACCCCCTGACCACCAGAGCAATTTTCACCTTTCAGCGCTCCTTCCATTCATTCGTCTATAACTTTATTATTACTTATCCCAATGAAATGAACTATATCTTGTTTTTTTTGCCACCAATTAGGCTTTCTTTAGGTGGGACATTATGCCAAGAATTATTTTATTCTAAATGTGTTTTAATGGGGAAATAGGAAAAAATGTGGAAAAAAAATTATTATTTTTCAGTTTTCGGCCATTATAGTTTTTAAATAAAGCATGCTACTGTAATTAAAACCCATGAAATGTATTAACCCATTTGTCCCGGTTATAAAACCATTTAAATTATGTCCCTATCACAATGTTTGGCGACAATATTTTATTTGGAAATAAAGGTGCATTTTTTTCAGTTTTGCATCCATCCCAAATTACAAGCCCGCAGTTTATAAAGTAACAGTGTTATACCCTCTTGACATAAATATTTAAAAAGTTCAGTCCCTAAGGTAACTATTTATGTTTTTTTTTTTTATTGTATTTTTTTTTTTTAATTACAAAAAAAAAATAAAAATTGGAGAGTGTGGGAGGTAATGAGTTAATTTATTGTGTAAATGTAATGTTTGTATATGTAAAATGCTTTTAGGGTGTAGTTTACTATTTGGCCACAAGATGGCCACAGAGTGTTTGTTTACATGCGACCTGTAAGCGTCCGGAAGGACGCTTACAGGAAGCAGTAGGAGGCTGGGAGACTCACAATGATCTCGCTGTTTCTGAAAGAAGCAGCAGATCATTGCGGGGGCTAGATCAACGAACGGGAATGGATTTTCCCGTTCATTGATCTCCGGGCGAGCGGGCGGCGGCGTGCACGAGGGGCGGGTGCGCGCGCACGAGCGGCGGGAGCACGGACAGCGGCGGTAGCGCGGAAGGTACGGATTTCTCCGTCCCTGGTTTTTTAGGAGGGAAAAAAGGGGCGGAGAAATTCGTACCGCTGGGGGTAAAGTGGTTAATGTATACGTGATTTTAAGGCTATTTTAAAGCTATTTATTCTATTACAAATATATAAATTATTTATTCATGTTATTTGTAGAGAAGTATTTTAAGGATTAAATATATTATTGTTTATATGTGTTTAGGGTGTTTGTGCGGTGGGGATGGTTAGGTTTAGGCATTACCAGGGGGGTCTAGGGGTTAGGGATAGGTACAGGGAGGGTTAGGTATGGTTACAGTATAATATACGCAATCAGGGGGTGGTTAGGGTTAGGCACCACCAGGGGGGTCTTAGGGTTAGGCACCACCAGGGGGGTCTTAGGGTTAGGCACCAACCGGGGGGTCTTAGGGTTAGGCACCACCAGGGGGGTCTTAGGGTTAGGCACCACCAGGGGGAACTTAGGGTTAGGCACTACCAGGGGGGTCTTAGGGTTAGGCACCACCAGGGGGGTCTTAGGGTTAGGCACCACCAGGGGGGTCTTAGGGTTAGGCACCACCAGGGGGGTCTTAGGGTTAGACACCAACCGGGGGGTCTTAGGGTTAGGCACCACTAGGGGGGTCTTAGGGTTAGGCACCACCAGGGGGGGTCTAGGGGTTAGGGATAGGTACAGGGAGGGCTCTGTGTGAGAGTAAGGTTAGGTATAGTTACAGCACAATATATGTAATATATACAATTTATTAAATCTATATATATAATAGACTAAGTGCCTCAACCTTCAAACAAGAAGAAGAAGTACTGTGCATGAGAAAATGTATGCGTGCTCAAACACCAAGTTTAAGGCCTCTTTTCCACGGACTGTTGAGCTGTGTGCTCAGCAAGCAGTTACCAGGCAGCAGTGAGCAGATACCAGGCAGCAACAAGCAGTTACCAGGCAGCAGCAAGCAGTTATCAGTCAGCAGTGAGCAGATACCAGGCAGCAACAAGCAGTTACCAGGCAGCAGCAAGCAGTTACCAGGCAGCAGCGAGCAGATACCAGGCAGCAACAAGCAGTTACCAGGCAGCAACAAGCAGTTACCAGGCAGCAACAAGCAGTTACCAGGCAGCAACAAGCAGTTACCAGGCAGCAACAAGCAGTTATCAGGCAGCAACAAGCAGTTACCAGGCAGCAGTGAGCAGATACCAGGCAGCAGTGAGCAGATACCAGGCAGCAGTGAGCAGATACCAGGCAGCAACAAGCAGTTACCAGGCAGCAACAAGCAGTTACCAGGCAGCAGTGAGCAGTTACCAGGCAGCAGTGAGCAGTTACCAGGCAGCAGCAAGCAGTTACCAGGCAGCAGCAAGCAGTTACCAGGCAGCAGCAAGCAGTTACCAGGCAGCAGCAAGCAGTTACCAGGCAGCAGTGAGCAGTTACCAGGCAGCAGTGAGCAGTTGTAAGAGTTTGAGAGCCATTTCACTGCCTATTCACAGTCCATGGAAAAGAGGCCTTACCCTAGCAAGTCTGACATTGCAAATCTGGCCTAATTGGCTATTCATGAGGCAATGCTCATGCAAATGCATTCACAAACCAATACCACAAAGCAGTCACCCTGCTACATGCTACATTAGCACTATCCGGCTTAGTGCACACCAGAGCGGTTCGGCAGCGTTTTGCGATCCACTTGCGGCTGCGGATACGCTTGGGTAATGTATTTCAATGGGCTGGTGCACACCAGAGCGGGAGGCGTTTTGCTGAAACGCATACTCCCGAGGTGAGGCATTTTTTGGATTGCGGAGGCGTTTCTGCCTCCAATGTAAAGTATAGGAAAAACGCAAACCGCTCTGAAAAACGGCAGTTTAGAGCGGTTTTGCAGGCGTTTTTGTTACAGAAGCTGTTCAGTAACAGCTTTACTGTAACAATATATGAAATCTACAACACCAAAAACGCTTTACAAAACCGCAAAATGCTAGGTGAAATGCTACAGAAAAATAAGAAAAAGCGTTTCAAAATCTGCTAGCATTTTGCAGATCTGCTAGCAGTTTTTGGTGTGCTCCAGGCCTCCAGGAGCGCCACGGGGAGGATTCCCAATGCCCCCTTTTTATACAACTGGGGGGACCGCAGGGTCCCAGGCTCTCTCACTGCCTGGAAACCACAGCGGCACCCCGGAGGGGGAGGCTGGGTGGCGTGGACGACCCCCCCCAAGTGTGGCCAGCGCCGTGGAGAGCCGTCTGCACCCACCTCCCAATATTAAAAACAGGCACTTACCTTAACGTCCATTGCGTTCTGCTACATGTGCATTAATTTGGGGGCACCACATGAGAAAGGAGAGAAGCATGGGTCACCCCGAGCTTTAGAGCTCAGGGCTGGCTCACATACAGCACTCCAGAGGGGGGGGGAAGGACAGGCGCACTCACTTCAGGGTTCACACCACCGGAGCAAGCCATCCACCACCTGCCTCCAAAGGATACAAACTGCACAAAATGCTTTCCATGAGAAAATTAATGCGCATGTAGCAGAACCCAATGGACGTTAAGGTAAGTGGCTGTTTTTAATATTAGGAGGTGGGTGCGGACGGCTCTCCCCAGCGCTGGCCACGCTTGGGGGGGGGCGGCTGCGCCACCAAGCCTCCCACTCCGGGGTGCCGCTGTGGTTCCCAGGCAGCGAGAGAGCACTTTGCAGTATTGGTTTTTTGACCCTGCATAGTTTGGCAAGCGAAAGCAAATGCATATTTGCATGAGCATTGCCTCATGAATAGCCAATTAGGCCGGATTTGCAAAGCCAGACTTGCTAGGGTTAAACTTGGTGTTTGAGCACGCATACATTTTCTCATGGAAAGCCTACTTCTTCTTGCATCAAGGTTGAGGCACGTACTCTATTAGATAGATAGATGCGGCGTATGCTACGACGCGGGTTGGCTAGTTATATATATTTAAACAAAGAGGGGTCTAGGGGTTAGGTATAGGGAGAGATCTGTGTGAGCCTACAGTTTGGTATAATTACAGTAAAATATCTGTAAAACATACCATTGCATTGCTATGCTTAATACAAGTGTAAATATCATTTTTCTTATAGACGATATTTGACGTTTCTTTTCAGAATTCGTTTGTTGTTATAGACGGTATTTTGCCATTTCATTTCCGTTTATTTAACCTATTTAGCACTAAATTTTAGTTTACAACCCCTTAAAGCCAATGGGTACCGTTTAAAAAAAGAAAAAGTCAGATACTCACCTAAGGAGAGGGAAGGCTCGGTCCTAATGAGCCTTCCCTCTCCTCTCCCGGTGCCCTCGGTGCTGCGCTGGCTCCCCCGTTCGCGTCCGCCGCCGCAGGGACTTCGGAGGTCTTCGGGAGCACTCGGGCTTCCGAAGACGGGCCGCTCCATATTACGTACGCGCGAGCGCGTCATAGAGGGCTCTCTCGCATGCGTAGTATGGAGCTGCCGCGTCATCGGGAGCCCGATTGCTCCCGAAGGCTTCCGAAAGCTCCCTTCAGCATGCGGAAGTGGCAGTATTTGACCGAACTGGTCGAATACTGCCACGGGGGATCCTGTGCGGGACCGGGCACCGGGAGAGGAGAGGGAAGGCTCATTAGGACCAAGCCTTCCCTCTCCTTAGGTGAGTATCTGACTTTTTCTTTTTTTAAACGGTAAACATCCACTTTAAAAGAAAAATATGGTTTTGCATTAAAACTTAAAATTTTGGCTATACCCCGCGCCCTTTTTTCCAGGCGCCCTTTTTTGATACACGCTGGGGAGAGGTGCCTCAGCTGAATTCCCCTGTAGTCTATTCGTAGCTGCTGATAAGAACTAATTAGATACCTTGATCTGGCTAAACAAACATAGAACACAAAGCAGTGAATTTCTTTAGCAACTATATATGTGGTGTGACGCCGGGCGACGCCCAGCCGGCCAAAACGCGTTTGCGGTCGGTTAGCGACGCAGATCGTTAAACCAAGATTTGATGTGTAGTATCCCTCTGCCTAGGAACAGCTGGGGGATTTGTCTTGGCTGAGTGAAAGCCTGGGGGGAGGTGTTAATTAGCTTGGACATATTCCCTGTGGAAGGCAGAATAACCTGGAGGCATTAACTCCCCTTTCTGTTCTGGGAACCAGGTGACACCTAGATGTTAATTAGCCAGCAAAGAGCCCACTCTGCCTTTTGGGAAAAGACAGGATGAGCTCACAGCAGGGGGCTATTCAAAAACCTGCTTTGCTCTAGACTGGCCGGAGCCATATAGGCAGAATAAGAAAGCATGGAGTTTAGGATTTTGAGCATGTTTAAGCAATACCGTTCAGGTGAGAAATGTGAAAGTTATATCATTCTGCTGGTCCGGATCTTGTGAGTATTTTGATATTAAATTTGGGCCACTGGCATAACCAGAACTCTGGGAATTCCACCGTTTTTTAACCGGGCATGCAAACATGCCAAAGTTTGATATCATATTAATCGGTAGGTTCTGGGGATCGAGAATATGTAATTATTATTTGTGTGCCGGCCGCGCAGGTCTGTCTAGAGAAGTGTCAGGGTTATGAGGGCTTGTGGAGGCCCCTGCCCCAGATGTGATTACCATAGTCCGGCCTGGGGGCCGACTCTGGAAGCCCGCCTCTGAACTCAGCTCCATTAAAAGTGAATGAGCTGCCCGGGCAAATTATTCCTCCATTTTACATCTTCATGAACACACGGCCACCGTGAGGAACAAGTGGTGGCCATCTTGCCGGAGCTGAAACAAAGGGCACATGGCTAGCGGCCATCTTGTCTGAATTGAAACAAAGGACATCCTCCATTTTGTTTGGATTTTAAAACTTGCTGAACTCTGACTTTATCTCTGGAACAAAGAACTTTGCAGAACTTGAAACCGTTTTGCTGGGACTTTATGATTCTTCCCACAAAAGGATATATTTCCACAAACCCTAAGTATTTTCTCCCTTTTATTTTTTATACTGGCTATTACTGTCTTAATAATTGTTGATTTTAATAATTGTCTGTATATATTAATTATTTATATTGCTTTCAATAAACCAACGCTATCGTCAGTTGTTGTTCTAGCTACCCTACTATTCAGCACGCACACAACTGAACCAGACCTCTGAAGAGACGTTACTATTGTTTGGTGTTGGCTAGACAGAATACAGCGTGTTTTAACCGTTTTTATTCGCAGGACCAGTCAGTCAGTAAATCGGGCCCACTGGCCCATACCAGTGGTGGTGGCAGATACCCTGGAATCGTGTGTACGTGGTAATTACCCGTATCTCACAGGCTCCCTTCTGGTTTGTCTGCGGTTTGTCCCAACGGTTCCTGCGCATTGACTGCGACCAGAGTTCGCACGATCCGTGCGCTGGCACCGTTTGGAAGGCCATTTGCGGTCTGACCACCAGGGCTCCTGTGACATGTGGAATAAATACTTTTAATTGTGTGCTGTGCAAGAGTTTGGGTCTGCTCCACATACTAGGAGATTGCGACCCAATGAGGCAGAACGATCGATCCCTCTCAGAGATCAGAGAGTCATCAATTCCTTCCACACAATGCACATAGATTTTCAGTAGATTTAACCATTAAATATACTGAGGGAAAAGACACATGGTCCTGATTTTTTTTTTAAAGCACTCCTGTAGTGAGAGGGATATGGAGGCTGACATATGTATTTCCTTTTGAAGAATGCAAACTTACTGGCTGTCCTGTGCCTCTAATACTTTTAGCCACAGACCCTGAACAAGCATGCAGCAGATCAGGTGTAGAGATGTCGGCGAATGGTTTAGGAACTGTTCGCCGGCAAACACCTCACTCTGTACTACTTCTGGGTCGCTATGACCCGGAGTAGTACGGCTTCACTGGGCCAGCGGTGCACCTCTTTGATCGCGCGCCTGTTGCCAGGCACTTTCTGCACATGTGCGTGACGTCATGAGTGACGTCATACTCATGCGCAGAGAGTGGCCGGAAACAGGCGCGCAATCAAAGACGCGCACCACCTTCCCAGTGAAGCCGTACTACTCCGGGTCATAGCGACCCAGAAGTAGTAGCGGCCCATAGGGGTTCGCCTACATCCCTAATCAGGTGGTCTAACTGAAGTATGACTGGATTATCTGCATGCTTGTTTCAGGTGGGTGATTCAGACGCTACTGCAGCAAAAGGAAATCTAGCCAACTGGTATTTCTTAAAGGATACCTGAAGTGACATGTGACATGATGAGATAGACATGTGTATGTACAGTGCCTAGCACACAAATAACTATGCTGTGCTCCTTTTCTTCTTTCTCTGTCTGAAAGAGTTAAATATCAGGTATGTAAGTGGCTGACTCAGTCATGACTCAGGCAGGAAGTGACTACAGTGTGACCCTCACTGATAAGAAATTCCAACTATGAAACACTTTCCTAGCAGAAAATGGCTTCTGAGAGCAGGAAAGAGATAAAAAAGGGGAATTTATTATCAGCGAGGGTCACACTGTAGTCACTTTCTATCTGAGTCAGGACTAAGTCAGCCACTTATATACCTGATATTTAACTCTTTCAGGCAGAGAAGGAAAAAAAAGAAACACAGCATAGTTATTCGTGTGCTAGGCACTGTACATACACATGTCTATCTCATCATGTCACATGTCACTTTGGGTATCCTTTAAAGTGGACCCAAACCAAACATTTTTTTTTTAATTAAAAATATTTAGTTGCACCACTCTGACACATACAAAAATAAATAAACACTTCTTCAAACCTATTATCATTTCAGTGCATGCTTTTCACCCTTCTCTTTTTATAACTAGGGTTATACTGGGGGCAGCCATTAGCAATTCCTCCATTGCCAGACACCATCTACTCCACCAGTTTGCCGGATTTTGTCCTGGCAATTTGAAAGGAAGGGAGGGGTTCCTCCAATAAATGTAAAATATTTTATATTTGTCATCATGCAGTTAAAAAAAGGCTGCTATTTATTATTATAATTTAGTAAATAGATTTTATTTCTGAAATCTTGTATTTTCAATTTGGGTCCACTTTAACAGGAGATAAATATGTCAGACGCCATATCCCTCTTTCTTCAAGTGTCCTTTAAGATCTATCCTAGGTATTCGGGAAATGACTGGTTTCAATAGGCTGTATTCTCGTCCTGCCCGTGCTCTATTTTTCATACTAGACTTACTGTTCTTTTATTTCAATAATTATAGTTACAATTCTATCCAACAGGAAGACTCATAAAACCTTCCAACAAAAAATCAGAAGTTACCAACTCAGACGACACCAAGAAACCGTCTGGAAGAAACACAACCGGGGATTCTGGGATTGAGCATTCACTCCGAGGGGCAGAAACTGATCGATTGCGCCACAAACGGTAACTCTGACCTTTATAATAGATCCATGAATATGAGATTATTTTCATATTTTAATATTTTGAAGCCAAAGCATTTACAGCACAGCCCCTTTCCCACAAGAAATCTTTACCATTTCTTGAACAGATCATCAATGTGGGGGGGGTCTGTATGGCTGATATTGTGATGAAACTACTCCCAGTGTGTGATGTCCTGACAGTTTCCTGTCTGTGAGCCTTGTTGCATTGTGGGAAATAACGTCTGTTTCCAATTACCAAGCACTTTGCAATGTATTTATTTATTGTTTTCCCTTTTACCTAAAGTTCTTCTTTAGCTTCTTCTTTAAGTTCTTCTTTAAGTGAGGGTTGTTTTTAATATCTTGCTTGTTCTGCCTTATGAACTTTATACATTGTTATACACCACTTTCTAACTAATGGTGCCCACTAATGCTCCAATTCGATTCAACAAATGTAGTCAATCAGAAACAATTGTTTGGGTTCACTAACGGGAAGGCAATATGTATCCAATCCTTTGTTCCCTTCCCTTTAGTGGACACAATAGATCATTTCTGACTAATCAAATTTATCAGATCGGCCTGTCGATCTTTTGGAAAATCGGAATATTAGTGGTCACCTTTAAGTAGATCCGAGATAAAATTTTACTCATTGCATAATTGTGTTCCTGTGTGTAATATGACAAACAGAACAAACAGAACATAGCTGCTCTCATTGTATAACAGGAATAAATAAACTGTTGAAGCTGTTTGCAGGCAGCTAGATTTGCTGTGTAAACTATCAAACTTTAGATAAGATATATAGACAAGTTACTTGTTGTAGTTAGTTTTTCATCTCGGATCAGCTTTAAAGCAGATACGAGATGAAAAACTAACTATAACAAGTAACTTGCCTACTGTAATGATCCGCTCAGCTGGCTGCACAGGCAGACAGCTGTTTGACCATTCCTCAAGTCTGTGGGCTGCAGGTCTCTGGAACAGAGACCTGTCTTCACTTTGCAAGTTTCAGACCTGCTCTGCTGCTGAGGAATTTGCATACATTTGTCATGCAAATTGCATAGCCGCCTCCCTTGAAGGCTTGCAGCATAAATACCATGTGATCCCACAATCCTTTGCTGGTCATGGTGGTTTGTTACTACTAAAACACTCCTTGAGTGTCAGCCTTGCTATTGTTTGCTAAAGTTTATCTTAGAGTAATTCCTGGGGACTGCACTAGGCAATCCTTCTAGTGCAATCAGGTTGTATTATCTGTATTGCCTGTCTTGTCTTGTCCTTGCGATTGCACTGTCGCCAGCGGTTGGCGATGGTGAATCGTTTGGTCCAGTACCTGGATCGCACTTGCTCTAGCGGTAGTGGCAGTGGATCTCTCTAGTCTATGTCTTGGAGTTTTACCGTAGCTGTGGTTGCTACTGGTTACTTCTTCTGTCTGTCTTGCCGTGTGGATCGCACTCGCTCTGGCGGAAAGAGCAGTGGATCCTGCTAGGCCTGTTTCTGTACTTGGATCACACTTGCTCTGGTGGAAAAGAGCAGTGGATCCTGCTAGCTTTGTTTCTCTACTTGGTTCACACTCGCTCTGGCTGAAAGAGCGGTGGATCCTTCCTGTCCTATCCCTGAACCCGGATCGCACTCACTCTGGCGGAAGAGCGGTGGATCTCATCTGACCTATTCCTCTTTTCCGTTCGTCTGTCTGTCTGGAGCTAACGCTTGCGGTTGTCTGTGGTAAGGCAGCCGTTTAGCAAGCGTTCCTGTTATTTGTCCATTTGTGTTCATTCGTTAGTCAGGGTGGCGTGCTTGTCTCTGTTGCGCTTAACGTGCGGAGACCGCGCCGTAAACGCACTTGTCGCTGTTGCACCTAACGCGCGGTGACCGCGTTTAGGTATTGCGTTTGTTATTTTCATTGACATTCTCATTGTATGATATGCTGTGCCTTTCTCTCTGCTCCTGTGTTTAACCTTTGCTCTTGTGTCACTATTGGCAATCGCCACTCTTGCGATTGCGTTCCTACTTTGTTTCTGCTGTTTTGTGTTCACCGTCGCTGGTTGGCGACTAGATTGGTGCACACACATACATTCTGTCCCTGTGCTCCTTCTCATTGGCAATCGCATCTCTTGCGATTGCGTTCTCACTTGGTTTCCACTGTTGTGTGTTCGCCGTCGCTGGTTGGCGACTAGATTGGTGGACATACATACATTCCTTCTCTGTGCTTATTCAGTCTTGTGTTGCTGTTAGCAATCGCCATCTCTTGCAATTGCTTTCCCATCTGGTCTTCACGGTTGTGTGTTCATCGTCGCTCTGGCGACTAGATTGGTCGACGCACATACACCCTGTTTCTGTGCTCTCTCTCTTTAAGGGCTATCTTGCCCTGCATTGCTTCCTCTCGTACAATTTCTATCTGGCATCTGTGGCTGTGCAGAGGATCTGTTCCTCTGCACTCCACAGCTCCATCTGCCGGCAGGAATTCCCCTCTACAGGTGCATAGCACCATTGCTGGTTTCTCTCAGATTATACGCTTGTGGAGGATTTCCGCAGTGTCAGCGCGCATCCTGTGCGCTGACCACAGGAATAATTCCACAATCATTACACCTATATACAGGGCCGGCTCTAGACAGGCACATATGAGGGGGCAGACAGAAATTTGCAGGGGGCACGAAGAAACCCTGCGCCGCGCGTAGCGCGGCGCGCCGAAAAATGGGCGTGGTCATGCAACAGACCGTGGGCGTGGTCATGGGTGGGGCCAAATATACATGTCATGACCTTACAGTGGTGTTAAAGGTCTGCCGGGGAAGTTTGAGCTCTGCTGTAGTGTATCCCCCAAAAATTTACAGCACAGACCAAAAGTTTGGACAAACCTTCAATGACTGTCATTAAATATTTTTCGTCAAATGCTAATATACTGGTATTGCGTGGTGTTTTTTACCACAAATACAGTTCTGCGCACTGCAGATTATCAAAAAAATGTTCTCAGGTGTAACACAGAAATATTTTTCGTCAAATGCTAATATACTGATATTGCGTGGTGTTTTTTTTACCACAAATACAGTTCTGCGCACTGCAGATTATCAAAAAAATGTTCTCAGGTGTAAACACAGAAATATTTTTCGTCAAATGCTAATATGCTGATATTGCGTGGTGTTTTTTACCACAAATACAGTTCTGCGCACTGCAGATTATCAAAAAAATGTTCTCAGGTGTAAACACAGAAATATTTTTCGTCAAATGCTAATATACTGATATTGCGTGGTGTTTTTTACCACAAATACAGTTCTGCGCACTGCAGGTTATCAAAAAAATGTTCTCAGGTGTAAACACAGAAATATTTTTCGTCAAATGCTAATATACTGGTATTGCGTGGTGTTTTTTACCACAAATACAGTTCTGCGCACTGCAGATTATCAAAAAAATGTTCTCAGGTGTAAACACAGAAATATTTTTCGTCAAATGCTAATATACTGATATTGCGTGGTGTTTTTTACCACAAATACAGTTCTGCGCACTGCAGGTTATCAAAAAAATGTTCTCAGGTGTAAACACAGAAATATTTTTCGTCAAATGCTAATATACTGATATTGCGTGGTGTTTTTTACCACAAATACAGTTCTGCGCACTGCAGATTATCAAAAAAATGTTCTCAGGTGTAACACAGAAATATTTTTCGTCAAATGCTAATATACTGATATTGCGTGGTGTTTTTTTTACCACAAATACAGTTCTGCGCACTGCAGATTATCAAAAAAATGTTCTCAGGTGTAAACACAGAAATATTTTTCGTCAAATGCTAATATACTGGTATTGCGTGGTGTTTTTTACCACAAATACAGTTCTGCGCACTGCAGATTATCAAAAAAATGTTCTCAGGTGTAAACACAGAAATATTTTTCGTCAAATGCTAATATGCTGATATTGCGTGGTGTTTTTTTACCACAAATACAGTTCTGCGCACTGCAGGTTATCAAAAAAATGTTCTCAGGTGTAAACACAGAAATATTTTTCGTCAAATGCTAATATACTGATATTGCGTGTTTTTTTAACCACAAATACAGTTCTGCCACGCACTGCAGATTATTGAAAAAAATGTTCTCAGGTGTAACACAGTCAGAAATAATTTTCTTCAAATGCTAATATGCTGCGTGTTTTTTATTTTTAGCACAATTACAGTGCTGTGCAGAGGGCCTGAGGTGGCAGCAGATGGCAAAGAACGCACACAAAATAAATGAGGCACTCTGAACTATTGATTTGCCAGAAAGGCTGCAGTGCACTCTGGCAGTGACACTGATTGACCTTAAATGAGGCAATTATCGGATTTGCCAGCCAGGCTGACTATTGGACTGGTCACTGGCAACTGAACTGGCACAGCACACCAGACCTGCAGCACTCTGATCGATTTTGCCAAATGCCAATGCAATTGGCACAGCACACTGCGCAGCCACACTGCCACAGCCAGTGTCTGGAGAGGCGGGTGGCAGTCAGATGGCGGCGGGTAGCAGAAGGCGGGCGGACAAATATGCTGGCTGAAAAAGTTTGCCGAGTGCTGCTCTCCGAGAGGAGTCTCAGCTAGCTCTGACGCAGGCACAGTGGCGGGAGCGGGACCTTAAGAGGCCGCCCTGCATAGAGGAGGAGTCGACTCTCTCAGAGGAGGAGAATTCCTCTTTCTCTGAGAGAGTCGACTCCTCCTCTATGCGGGGCGGCTCTTAATGTCGCCACACTGCCTGCGTCACAGCCGAGACTCGTCTCGGAGAGCCGTCGGAGGAAGAAGCGGTCATGTGACTGATCACATGACCGCTCTGCGCTCCACGCAGGACCAGGAAGCAGCCGCAGCGGCAGAGCGAGAGCCGCTCTGATTTGAGGGGGCAACGAGTCTGTTTGAGGGGGCTCTGCCCCCTCTCGCCCCCCCCTAAAGCCGGCCCTGCCTATATATCTAAAGTTTAGATATTTAGTTTACACAGCATATCTAGCTGCAAACAGCTTCAACAGTATATAAATATTATTCCTGTGATACAATGAGGGCAGCCATGTTCTGTTTGTCACATTACACACAGGCAAGCTGATAGCATCTCCAGCCCTCAGCCTGTGGCAAATTCACCTCCCTCCTCCCCTCTGCCGCTGGAATCTCTGGCTAGTAACCTCCTCCTCCTTCTGCCCAGACTGAGCTCCCATAAGCCCTTGCTACTAAGGCTCAGAGTGCCAAGGCACTGGAGGAACTGTGGGTGAGGCTTATTTAGTTTATAGGGAATTAGAGTATTAAAACAAAACAAAAAAAGTATTAGGCTTGAGGAATGCCCTATAAACTATATGAAAGGAACACAATTATGCAGTGAGTAAAAGTTTATCTCGGATCCACTTTACGAATCAAAAATGTCACATTTTTTAACTGTCATTTTTAATTCATAGAAAAGAGAGACAGTTTGCAGCAAATCCTGAAAATGATTTGACAAGGATTGAAGATGAACAGGTAAAGCCTGACCCTGTTGTGTAATGAGCTCCTGTATAACGTGAATGATACCGATGCTATATTCAGCTATGCTTGGAAAGGAAAATAACGTATAGAGCCAACTTAGTTGTTTCCTTTTAAACAGTGCACATTGCCTGGCTATCCGGCTGATCCTCTGCTCCTAATACGTTTATCCATAGACCATGAACAAGCATGCAGATCAGATGTGTCTGACAAAACGCTGACAAGATTAGCTGCATGCTTATTTCAGGTGTGTGATTCAGACACCACTGATGCCAGAAAGATCAGCAGGGCTGCCAGGCAACTGGAAGAAAATAAATATGGCACCCTCCATAGATCTCTCACTTCATGCGTGCTTTAATGCATGTTTTTCTGACGCATAACATGTATTTGTTATTATTTAGTATTTATATAGCTCCGACATCTTCCGTAGCGCTGTACAGAATATAATATTATTATTATTATAATAATTTAGTATTTATATAGCGCTGACATCTTCTGCAGCGCTGTACAGAATATATACTGTCTCGTCACTTTAACTGTCCCTCGGAGGGGCTCACAATCTTATCCCTACCATAGTCATATGTCTATGTACTGTATGTATCGTGTAGTGTATGTATCATAGTCTAAGTTTTAGGGGGAAGCCAATAAACTTATCTGTATGTTTTTAGGACGTGGGAGGAAACTGGAGTGCCCAGAGGAAATCCAAGCAGACACTGGGAGAACATACACATAGCTCCCAACTGTCCCTCTTTCCTCCTCATTTGTCCCTCTTTCAGGACTTTGTCCCTCTTTCTATGTAAATATCTATATTTCTCTACTAAAAAAATGTGTTTGATTGACTAAACTTTATTCCCATCCTTTAAATTGATTTATTACTAATTTTAAAATGTTACTATGAAGGAAAATGAACCAGGATAGAAAGGACCAGTGTGGTTTGAATTATAAAACATCTTATTTTTCTTATGAAATCTTTATGGTATGCGTGACTAGGGGCGTGACAGGGGCGTGGTAGGGGCATGGCTTAAGTGTCCCTTTCTCATCTCAACAAGTTGGGAGATATGCATACAAACTCCGTGCAGATAGTGGCTGGAATTTAAACCGGGGACCCAGCGATGCAAGGCGAGAGTTTTAACCACTATGCCACCGTACTGCCCAAATATTTGCTACTGTAATGTCGAGAAAGCTGCTGTATTCTTAGTTGGCTTTAATGTTTTGAATTGTATTTATCTTGTATATTTTCCACATCTCGTCATCATATCTTTTTACAGTTTGGTGGTGCTTCTTTTAGAGCTCTGGCACAGCCGGTGCATTACCAGCCTCCTCCATCCCCACCGCTCCTGCCAGTCTTCCCCACCATCCTGTCTCCAAAACCCCCGGCTGCACAACACAGTAAGTAATGACTGAGGCCTAGTTCACATTATAAATCGCAAGTGCTGAGTGCTTTTTAAAGCAATTTTGATGGAGATTTTTAAGAGATATGTGATTTTTAGAAGGGCTTTTGTAAGCCCTTTTGTTTGACGATTAGCATTTTTCTTCAGACAATCGGGAAGTGAACTCTTTGACCTGGAACTGAATCACTTTAATGCACTTTGTGAGGAAAAGCACTTGCAAAATCGCTTAGGCAAACGCTTTTTAAAGCGCTTAGAGATTTTCCTATACGTTCCACTGTAGCGCAAACGCTCTGAAAATGGTGCAGGACCCAAGTTTGTGATTGGAAAGAAAGCTAAACGCTCAGGTGAGAACACTCACATTGAAATTCATTGCTCAAGCGCTTTTTAAAATCGCCACCGCTTAAAAAAATCTCAAAGCGCTCTAAGGGCTCAATCACCCTATAAACGTTTTTCCGAGCGATTTTGGGCCATCTGAGTTTTCTGAGAGCTTTTTAAAAAACGCTCCCATTGACTTACATTAAAATCACGCGATTTCTGAGCACTTTGTGATTGATTAGCGTACGCAATCGCGAAATCACAGCAATTTTTACCGCGATTTTAATGAAAGTGAATAGGAGCGATTTTTAAAATGCGCTAATCAATCACAAAACACTCAGAAAAGTTCTTCTAGTGTGAATGGGCCCTAAGACTGGATTCACAGTGGTCCGGATAAAAGGCATGCATTAAATGAGTGTGAACTGCAATGGAGGCTGGACATAGGACTTCATTAATTAACCATTTCAGCCCGCGGGGTTTTTTCACTTTATGCAACAGAGCAATTTTTACCTCCCATTCATTCGCTAATAACTTCATCACTAATTATCACAATTAATTAATCTACCGTATATACTCGCATATAAGCCGACCCACGTATTTACCGACCCCCCCAACTTTTACCCTCCAAACCAGGAAAAAATTATTGACCCGCATATAAGCCCAAGGTGTGATATAGAACTGTGACTAGGATAATAGCTGTGTGTCCAGGGCTGTAGGCTGTGGGTTTAGGGCTGTGGTGTGATGGCAGTGCCTGAGGGTTCAGGGATGTGGGCTGATGACTGAGGGTCCAGGTATGTAGGCTGTGGGTCTAGGGGTTTAGGCTGTGGGTCCAGGGATTTAGGCTGTGGGTCCGGGAAGTGGGCTGTTGGTCCTGGATGTGGGCTGTGGGTCCAGGGATGTGGGCTGTGGGTCCAGGGATGTCAGCTGTGGGTCCAGGGATTTAGGCTGTGGGTTCAGGGATGTGGGCTGTGGGTCCAGGAATGTGGGCTGTGGGTCCAGGGATTTAGGCTGTGGGTCCAGGGATTTAGGCTGTGGGTCCTGGGATGTGGGCTGTGGATCCAGGGATGTGGACTGTGGGTCCAGGGATTTAGGCTGTGGGTCCTGGGATGTGGGTCCAGGGATTGAGGCTGTGGGTCCAGGGATTTAGGCTGTGGGTCCAGGGATGTAGGCTGTGGGTCCAGGGATGTGGGTCCAGGGATTTAGGCTGTGGGTCCAGGGATTTAGGCTGTGAGTCCAGGGATGTAGGCTGTGGGTCCAGGGATGTGGGCTGTGGGTCCAGGGATTTAGGCTGTGGGTCCAGGTATGTAGGCTGTGGGTCCAGGGATGTAGGCTGTGGGTCCAGGGATGTGGGCTGTGGGTCCAGGGATGTGGGCTGTGGGTCCAGGGATTTAGGCTGTGGGTCCAGGGATGTGGGCTGTGGGTCCAGGGATGTGGGCTGTGGGTCCAGGGATGTGGGCTGTGGGTGCAGGGATGTTGGCTGTGGGTCCAGGGATTTAGGCTGTGGGTCCAGGGATTTAGGCTGTGGGTCCAGGGATTTAGGCTGTGGGTCCAGGGATTTAGGCTGTGGGTCCAGGGATGTGGGCTGTGGGTCCTGGGATGTGGACTGTGGGTCCAGGGATGTGGACTGTGGGTCCAGGGATGTGGACTGTGGGTCCAGGGATGTGGACTGTGGGTCCAGGGATTTAGGCTGTGGGTCCTGGGATGTAGGCTGTGGGTCCAGGGATGTGGGTCCTGGGATTTAGGCTGTGGGTCCAGGGATGTGGGCTGTGGGTCCAGGGATTTAGGCTGTGGGTCCAGGGATTTAGGCTGTGGGTCCAGGGATGTGGGCTGTGGGTCCAGGGATGTGGGCTGTGGGTCCAGGGATGTGGGCTGTGGGTCCAGGGATGTGGGCTGTGGGTCCTGGGATTCAGGCTGTGGGTCCAGGGATTTAGGCTGTGGGTCCAGGGATGTAGACTGTGGGTCCAGGGATGTGGGCTGTGGGTCCAGGGATGTAGACTGTGGGTCCAGGGATGTGGGCTGTGGGTCCAGGGATGTGGGCTGTGGGTCCAGGGATTTAGGCTGTGGGTCCAGGAATGTGGGCTGTAGGTCCAGGGATGTGGGCTGTGGGTCCAGGGATGTGGGCTGTGGGTCCAGGGATTTAGGCTGTGGGTCCAGGGATTTAGGCTGTGGGTCCAGGGATGTGGGCTGTTGGTCCAGGGATGTAGGCTGTGGGTCCAGGGATGTGGGCTGTGGGTCCAGGGATGTGGGCTGTGGGTCCAGGGATGTGGGCTGTGGGTCCAGGGATTTAGGCTGTGGGTCCAGGGATGTAGACTGTGGGTCCAGGGATGTGGGCTGTGGGTCCAGGGATGTAGACTGTGGGTCCAGGGATGTGGGCTGTGGGTCCAGGGATGTGGGCTGTGGGTCCAGGGATTTAGGCTGTGGGTCCAGGAATGTGGGCTGTGGGTCCAGGGATGTGGGCTGTGGGTCCAGGGATGTGGGCTGTGGGTCCAGGGATTTAGGCTGTGGGTCCAGGGATGTGGGCTGTGGGTCCAGGGATGTGGGCTGTGGGTCCAGGGATTTAGGCTGTGGGTCCAGGGATGTAGACTGTGGGTCCAGGGATGTGGGCTGTGGGTCCAGGGATGTAGACTGTGGGTCCAGGGATGTGGGCTGTGGGTCCAGGGATGTGGGCTGTGGGTCCAGGGATTTAGGCTGTGGGTCCAGGAATGTGGGCTGTGGGTCCAGGGATGTGGGCTGTGGGTCCAGGGATGTGGGCTGTGGGTCCAGGGATTTAGGCTGTGGGTCCAGGGATGTGGGCTGTTGGTCCAGGGATGTAGGCTGTGGGTCCAGGGATGTGGGCTGTGGGTCCAGGGATCTGGGTCCAGGGTTTTAGGCTGTGGGTCCAGGGATGTGGGCTGTGGGTCCAGAGATGTGGGCTGTGGGTCCAGGGATGTGGGTCCAGGGTTTTAGGCTGTGGGTCCAGGGATGTGGGCTGTGGGTCCAGAGATGTGGGCTGTGGGTCCAGGGATGTGGGCTGATGGCTGTCCCCAGATATATAGCTCTGGCTGTGCCAACTCAGAGCGCCTGTGTCTGATTCCCTGCCTGCCTGTCATGTGCAGTGTTGTGAGGGTGTATGTAGTGATGGCTGTGTCCCGTGTCTCCTACCCTCCCACTCCAGAGCTGAGCGGAATGCATACCTGATGCATGTGTCCCTCTGCCGTGTGTCCTCCGGAATGGTTCGTGCTTCTTTTTTTCCGGTCTGCACCATGTTAGGATCCCTCTAGCCTCAGTCGCAACTTCATCTCTATGACGCTGGTAGCAGTGCACGTGATGAGAGACGCCACTAGATGGCATCATAGAAATGAAACTGCGTCTGGGAAGTAAAGTGCGGCACGGATCAGTGAGCAGAAGACGTAAGATCCGTTCTCCTGGTGCCGCGCGGACACTCGTCAGAGGGACACAGGCATTAGATACGCATGCCGCTCAGCTCTGGGGAGGAGGGCAGGGGGAGCAGGACATAGCCATTACCCAACACTACATACAACCGCACAACATTGCATATGACAGACATGCAGGGAATCAGGAACCAGCGACCGCATATTTTATCAGGTTACACCTATTGCGGTAGTTTTTGCATGCAGGGGGGGGACGCTACCATCTCGACATATAAGCCGAGACCCCAACTTTTGGGCCACTTTTTTGGTCCTAAAAATTCGGCATATATGCGAGTGTATACGGTATATCTTGTTTTTTCCGCCACCAATTAGGCTTTCTTTGGATGTTACATTTTGCTAAGAATTATTTTTTTTTAAATGCATTCACAGTAATATTAAGAAAAAAATGGAAAAAAATAATTATTTCTCAGTTTTCAACCATTATAGCTTTAAAGAAAACCTGAACTGAAAATGTAAAATCAAAATAAGCATACACAAGTCATACTTACCTTCCATGTAGTCTACTCCTCAGTGTCTTTCTCCTCTCCCGCGTCCTGTTTGTTCACTGTGATCAAGGGAATTTTCCATCCTCCATTTTGAAAATGGTCATTACCCCATAACAGCTTTCTGGTCAGCACACAGTTAAACTGTAACATCGCCCACTTGAGCCATAGGGAAACATGGACACATCAGTTCTTCTCGCAGCTGTAACTGACAGCAACTGATCTATAACGGAGAGCAACTGATATATTTCAGTTCTGACAAAATATTGTCAGAACTGAAAGGGATTATTGTCAGAAGAAAATGGTGAGCTTCTGAGAGGAACGGATGGCAAGGTAACTATGTAATGTTCATTTGAAGTTACCTCATGTGTTTATTTTAAATATTTTTACTCAGTACAGGTTCTCTTTAAAATAATACATGCTACCATGATTAAAACCCACGTATTTTATTTGCCCATTTGTCCCAGTTATTACACCATTTAAATTTTGTCCCTATCACAATGTATGGCGCCAATATTTTATTTGGAAAGAAAGGTGCATTTTTTCAGTTTTGCATCCATCACTATTTACAAGCTTATAATTTAAAAACTGTGCGTAATAGACACTCTTCACATGCATATTTAAAAAGTTCAGACCCTTAGGTAATTATTTATGTTTTGTTTTTTTTAATTGTAATTTTTTTTCCATTAAAAATTTTATTTGGGTAATATTTGGTGTGGGAAATAAACAGTTAATTTTAAATGTAATAATGTGTGTTTTATGTATTGAAAAATGTATGTAGATGTAATTTTACTATTTGGCCACAAGATGGCTACATTGAGTTTTTTGGATTATTTTGGTCTTTCTCGCTTCCAGGAAGCGAGAAAAGGACGGGAAACTTTTTTTTTCCAGAAAGACCGCGGCATCTGATTTTTCTGCTGGGGACATAGATCAATGAACGGAAACCATTTTCCCATTCATTGATCTCCGGGTTACCGGGAGCGCGCATCAGCAGCACAGCAGCCGCCTGGACGTGAGGATCACGTCCAGGCGGCATAGGTGGTTAAGTTGAGCTGCTAAAGCAACACAGCTTAAATGGAGCAGCGCGAGTTAAAATGTCATTGCGCACGCTACGAGCAGCGCTGCTCTGATTTAAAATAACACCAGCTCCTTTAATCCTGCCCTGAGCCCCTTCTGGTCCTGTCGCATTTTAGAAAGAGATCCCTGCACTTTGATTGGCCTAAAAGGCTGCCTGTCAGGTGCCATTGATTAGTCGTGCAAGTCAGATGTTCTAACTTTAGCTGTCACACGCTTCCTGCAACTCAAAGACAGTCATGCAACTAGTACTGCCTGAAGGAAATGAGGAACCGTCAGAGAGAAGCTAATACTTCTGGCTTGCATGCAAATTTAATATAAATTGTATGCAGCATGGAATTGAATGGAAGTTTGATTTGGCCAGTTCCACATTGCATGTTATTTGCATACAATTTGCATAGAAGATGAGTACATTAGCTTCTCATTGGCCATCTTTACTAAGCAGCATTTCTGCAGTTTTATAATTGGTTAAGGGCCCGTTTCCACTCTCGCGGAAACGGCCGCGAATCCGCAGAGTTTCCCCGCAGGCAAATCGCGCGGGGAAACTCTGCCATAGGGGACAACGGCGCCGCCGGCCGAATCGCTTGCAGTAGCGATTCGGCCGGAAACCCCCACAGAATTCGCGGCGGAGGCTGCGATTCCCATAGCCGTGCATGGCACGGCTGATGGGAATCGCCTGCGATCCCGCCCACCCGCTCAGTGCCGGCGTACGAGACGCACGCCGCACTAGTGGAAACGAGCCCTAAAGCACTGGCCACGCCCAGCAGAGAAGAATGTAGGCAAAATAGTGCACAAGGCAAGGTATTAGGCTTTGGCTCCTTGTTATAGTCTTCCTGGTAAGCTGAGGTGGGAAAGAGGTCAAAGAAGGTTGCGGCCGGGCCCCTTGACACCCGCTAGGCCCCAAGCACCTGACTAGGTTGCCTTGTGAATGACCCTAAAGGTGGCCACACACGATACAATAAAATGATCCGATTTTTCAGCAATTCGATAAAAACAATCGTATCTCTCGAAAAATCAAAAGCTTTTTTTCATTCGACTGAAAAATCAGATCGGATTTCCCATTTTCTTCGATTTATATTGATCCGAAATGCCAGATATTTCTTTTCAATTTCAACTAAAGATTGTATAGTGTGTGTTGGATTGTCAATGTATTACTATACACACCCTAGCAATTTTCTCAAGAGTTTCCAATTATTTTATTCATGATTGGGGAAAAATTGAACATGTGTGGTACATTGGTCATATTTTTTAAATGTTACAATCAGTCAGAAAAATTTATTGCAATTCTTAAATTGAACAGATATTTAAAAAATTGTAAGGTGTGTGGCCACCTTTACTCTGCGTCCCATGCTGTGTTTGCATGTGACAATACATTGTTTTCACTGCTGACTGCAGGTCTGCTCTCCATTGTGTCACACAGATGTAACTGTACTGGAGCAGCTCAATCAGGTAAAAGAAGAACGACTACAGCTGGAGAAGTCGCGGGAAGAGCTGATCAAGAGGACTAAAACGCTGCTGGAGCAACACAAACTCAGACGCCAACAAGGTACTGATCCCCCCAGAGGCTTAACCACACCTCCCAACATTCTGTCATAAGAAAGAGGGACACTTCAAGACACGCCCCTGCCACACCTCTAACCACGCCCCCACCACACCCCTCGCCATGCAGATCAAAAAAATTATTCTGAAGCAAAAGATTTAGTTTTAATATTCAAACCATACAGGTCCTTTCTATCATCATTAGTCTGCCTTCATTTTAACATTTGAAAATAAGAAATATATCAATTTACCGTAAATGATGGATAGAGTTAAACACTTAACCACTTCTGTACCACAGTGTTTTTTGCTGATCGGTGCTGTGTGGGCTCTCCAGCCCGCAGCACCGATCAGCTGGCAGCCAGGGCGATCAGACTGCCACCCTTTTTTCCCTACTAGGGGGATGTCCTGCTGGGGGGGTCTGATCGCCGCCGGCTGCTTGCGCTTGCAGGGGGGGGGCTCTTCAAAGCCCCCCTCCGCAGCGCTTTCTGGCCTCCTTCCCCTTCCCTCCCTCTCCCTCCCCCTGTGAGCGGCGCAGGACGGGTTTCCGTCCTGCGCCTGATGAGATAAGCTTTAGCCTATCAGATGCTGGCGATCCCCGGCCAATCAGAGGCCGGGGATCGCCGATCTCCTCTACGGCGCTGCTGCACAGCAGCGCCGTATACATGTAAACACCAGGGAAGATCTTCCCCGTGTGCTTACATTTACCCTGCGAGCCGCCGATCGGCTCGCAGGATGTTCACGGAATCACCCTCCGTGAGCTGACATGGAACGGCCGCTCATACCCATGGAATCCACTTCAGGATTCAGGGGCGTACTTAAGCGTACGCAGAATCCTGAAGTGGTTAAAGAGAACCAGAGATCCTATAAAGAAAAGCAGTTATACATACCTGGGGCTTCCTCCAGCCCCATAAGCGCTGATCGATCCCACGCCGCCGTCCAGCGCTGCCCGCAGCTATGAGAACCGGGACCCCGCTCTGCCGCCAGTCGGAGCCAGTCTAGCGTAGCAGAAGTGCGCTCTTTGCGTATCTCTGCAGCAGTGTATGGAGAGATACATAGAGGGCGCACTTCTCCTGCGTAGCCCGGCTCCGATGACGTCACTGACGGGAGCCGGTTCTCGTAGTTGAGGGCAGCGCTGGACGACGGCGTGGGATCGATCAGCGCGTATGGGGCTGGAGGAAGCCTCAAGTATGTATAACTGCTTTTCTTTACAGGATCTCTGGTTCCCTTTAAAAAAAATACAAATATTAACACAGATCTGCACATCGGTCCTAAAAAAGAGACAATTGAGGAAAAAAGCGTGACAGAGGCATTTGGTTCCCAAAGAGGGACCGTCACTGCAAAAGAGGGACAGTTGGGAGCTATGGCTTCACTACTGGGGCTGCAGATGCTGTGGCTAATGGCAGCCCGAGGATGTGGCAGGCCCCAACTACTGACCCGATAGAGCTGACATTTTTGTCACAGTTCTTTGTGAGGTGCCGGGGGGGGGGGGGGGGGTGGAGTTGGGCTCAGTGTGGTGGAACTTGTCATATGACTGCAGGCATAGGGGCAATCAGGACTTGGGCGGGGGGGGGGGGGGGGTCAAGTGGTGTATCTTCTGCAAGAATAGTTCAGGCTGCTTCAACAGATCAACGTGTCTATTTAGTGATCATCAGCCGGTCAGGTAAGCAGGCAACACTCAACGTGGGCCCAGGAGGTACAAATACTGTACACTTGGGGGAGTCCGACCAGAGGTCCCTCGGTTGTTGGGAAATCGAATGCCTCTGTCGCCGTGCACCCAATCGAGCCTTTGTGCCCGAGATGCTCGAGCATGCCTCATTGATCCTTCAATCAATTTTAACCAGAAATGGATCAAAACCATTCATTGGGTGGCCATGTTGCGTCTGCACTGTTACTTGTACGGCTCTATTGGACAGCACAGCCGCATTTACAGCTCCCTTCTCCAATTATAGCCTCCTCATCCATATGCAGCAACCCCATCTGCCATGTACAGGTGCCCCCTTTGGCAGCAGTCGTCCTAGGCCCAGGCCTTTGACGCCTTTTCAGAAACCAAGCACTGCTAATCGATCAGGTAAACAGTAGATACCTACTTGATCGATAAGGTGACCATGTTGTGGGGGCATCAATATCTGCCAGAAAATACAAGATATTATTGCAGCCTATAATTGTTTAGCTTTGTGCTGGGATTTTCACTTTAAGCCTTCTGTTTCAGCCAGAGATTCCTGGAAAAAGAAGTACTTTGAGATGAAGAAAGTCACGTCGTCACTGGAAGAGTCTCTGAACAAGCTGAAGAAGGACCTGGACGGTTACTATGAGAAGCTTCTGGCACAGCTGGCTGCCCGGGACAACAGGAAACGTGCCAAGCACCCCGCTCTGGCGGTCAGTTCCAAGGTAGCCTTTCATCATAAAATAACACACAAGAGATGGCTATACATGTTTAGATCATACATGTCAAACTGTGGCCCGCACAGCCATCAAATTTGGCCTGCTACTCTAGACCACCAGGGAAGCTATACTGGAGGTGATAACTCCCCAACCACCGGTCCGTGGCCCACTGCTGGTCCGTAGGTGTTTGCAGACGGTCTGCAGGTCTGGCCTCTTGCCCCCCTCCCCCCGTGGCCGCTGCTGTGTTACCTTAGCTGGCAGGCGCTTCCTGTTTTATATTACGCGGTTGGCCCTTCTCCATTCCCATTCTTCTTCTTTCACAACAGCATGTCCTGCCTCCGGCACAGCTCTGGTCTTCTCTATGGGGAGGATCGGGACTGCACATGACGCCATGTACGATCCTCCCCATAGAGAAGACCGTAGCTGTGTGGGGAGGCTGCGGCAATCGCTGGCTAGAGGCTTGGTATGTATATAGCGGCTGGATTGGGGGCGATCGGGGGGTGGGAGACACCTATATGGGCTAGCCTAGTGCTTGCTGACATTTAATTCAGCCACTAAATAGATTTATCCTGGGAACTCCTAAAGCTAGAAAAACCTATTGAGCGGCATACTGCTCAGGAGGTTAAGCGCAGTGACTACGGTAACTCGCTGCAGCCCTTCTGTTGGACCGGAAGCTTCCGGTGCACCACACCAGACCACAATAACTGTGCAAGGCTCCATAGACTTGCATTGTTTTTGTGGCCCCTTGCAGTAAAAAAGGGTAACGCAACGCAGGTTTATTCTGCAAGTGTAAAAGGGTAAAATTGGTCAGTGATTGGCCAATCATAATTGAGAGTGTGTACCAGGCCTTAACTCGTGTTGTTAGAGGAACCCGGAAGGGATCAGTGAATACTGGCGCACAGCGCCTATGCATAAAAATGGCGCCGCATTAAAAAGATACGCTTATCGCTATTTATCGTTAGTACTGCATAATGACGGCGCACAGGGAAAAAAGAAGAAAAACGGCACACACTAACGTTATTTATCAATAGTGGCACACACTAACGTTATTAATCAATAGCGCCCTACATAAGCCAAACTGCAGACGTTATTTAACTGCAAAATGGTGAATGGATTTAACGTAACACTGTCAAGGTTAGAGTCAGGCATCACTGGGGGGGGGGGGGGGGGGTCTTAGGGTTAGGCACCACCAGGGGGGTCTTAGGGTTAGGCACCACCAGGGGGATCTTAGGGTTAGGCACCACCAAGGGGGTGGTTAGGGTTAGGTACAGGGAGGGTTCTGTGTAAGAGTAGGGTTAGGTATAGTTACAGTACACTATACACCACCAGGGAGGTGGTTAGGGTTAGGCACCACCAGGGGGGTGGTTAGGGTTAGGCACCACCAGGGGGGGTCTTGGGGTTAGGCACCACCAGGGGGTCTTAGGGTTAGGCACCACCAGGGGTGGTTAGGGTTAGGCACCACCGAGGGGGTGGTTAGGGTTAGGCACCACCGAGGGGGTTTAGGGGTTAGGGATAGGTGCAGAGAGGGTTCTGTGTGTTAACGCTAAATAACAATAAGGCTTTAACGCTAAATAACAATAAGGCTTTAACGTTAAATAGCGATAAGCGGCAAACGGATTAGCGGCAACACCGTGCGCCATTAATCTCAGGCGCCATTTTCAGATGGATGCCCCACAAAGACCTGTAATTTTGGACTGATTTGAGTAATTGATCATCACCAATAGACTGATGTGGTGTGTGAGCTCAGTGCTGCTGATGGAGGGATAATTATTTGCTTCTAGTAAAAGAAATTTGTAATCTTTGTATGTGGGACAGTGTTTAGCCTCTCAGGTTGCTTGCCATAGCTTTTTTATTTAAAGAGAACCCAATCAGCGAGGAGGGAAGGGATGCAGGCGGGGACCGGAGCTATGGAGGAGGCGGGTAAGCGGCAGAGACTGACAGATGCAGAGGTAAACTGCTGGCTGCGTCACGCTGTGTGTCGACAGCTCGGCGACTTAAGGGGGGCAAGCAGAGCGCACGGGGGGGGGGGGGCATGCAGAGAGGAGCAGTATAGCAACAGAGGCTGGGCAGTATATGCAGACCCAGCATCTGTGTGCTGATAGCATTCTTAGAACCCACCTCGGGTTCTCTTTAAAAGTGTAAGACCAGCCATAATGTCTAAAGTACCCCTGACCTGGAGGCAACCATAATTATTTCCCTTTTAATAATACCAGTTGCCTGGCAGTCCAGCTGATCTCTTTGGCTGCAGCAGTGTCTTAATCACACACCTGAAATAAGCATGTCAGCACAGCTGCCAGGCAATGGGTATTGCTTCAAAGAAAATAAATATGGCAGCCTCCATATCCCTCTATGTTCAGATGTGTGTTCATTTAAGTTGTGGATATAATTTGTAAGGCCGGATCCACACTATAAGCGCTTTTGTGAGTGCTTGCGTTTGATTAGCGCTTGCTAATGAAAAAAAATCACTCCCATTCACTTTCATTAAAATCGTGTTAAAAATCGCGTACAAATCGGCACGATGACTTGCGTATTTCAAATATATGTGATTGCGGCAATTGCGTCTATTTTTTTTATTACCGTGATTTTAATGAAAGTGAATGAGAGCGATTTTTTAAAAAAGCGCTCTGCAAGTGCTAATCAAACACAAGCGCTCACAAAAGCGCTTACAGTGTGAATCCGGCCTCAGGGCTAGACCTGCAGTCAGGATTTTCTTAAAATGGTTTTACTTTCCCCCACGCTGGTATTTTATTGTATCTGTGTCACGACTGGTAAAGAGTTCTTTTCACTTCCCTTTCTTGATGGCTGTTACTGGGGAAACTGAACCAAGGTGGCAACAATAGTCTGACAGCAGGGGCTCGATTCACGAAGCGGTGATAACTCAGTTATCACGCCTAAAAGACTTTAGGCGTGATAACCTTTGCACCAGCAAAGTTATCACCGCTTTGTGCTCTAACTCGCGCGAAGTTTCCGCGCGTACGCAAAGTCCCATAGGGCTTAATAGGCACTTCGCGCGAAGCACGGTGCGCTGCGCGCGTAGCGCAACACGCTACGCGCGCAAAACTTTGCGTGCGGGAGTTCGCGCGAATTCCTTCAGATCACGCCTAAACTAAGTTTAGGCGTGATAAAGGGCTTTTCACAGGCGTGCAAAGTGTTTGCACTGCTTTGTGAATCAGGCCCCAGGTCTAAATTACACCTATGACTCTGAATCTAAAATGAAAGTGAATGAGAGCGATTTTTTTAAAAAGCGCTCTGCAAGTGCTAATCAAACGCAAGCGCTCACAAAAGCGCTTACAGTGTGAATCCGGCCTCAGGGCTAGACCTGCAGTCAGGATTTTCTTAAAATGGTTTTACTTTCCCCCACGCTGGTATTTTATTGTATCTGTGTCACGACTGGTAAAGAGTTCTTTTCACTTCCCTTTCTTGATGGCTGTTACTGGGGAAACTGAACCAAGGTGGCAACAATAGTCTGACACCAGGTCTAAACTACACCTATGACTCTGAATCTAAAATGAAAAAAATTGGCTTGTGTTTCGCTTTTGCAGTGACTACCAGACCCACAGTACCTGTAAATCCCCCAAGGAAAGCTCTCTGCTGGGTTTTCCCAACAATCTACTCTATACAAACAGTACATCAATACCCACCATCCAGTGCAGTCATGGGGAGCTTCACTACTGGGGGTTTGATGAGAGGTCCACAAAGTGCAGACACAGTGTGTGGTGACCAAAATCATTATTAGTGATAAGTCTCAGATAAAAGTTTGATGTACACCTGTACACACTTGGAATAGGCATCCAAAATGATTTTTGATGATCTTTTCTGGTTACCTAAGTTGCAAATGTGTTGAGGCTTTTAACACACTTTAACCACACAGGCAGGTATCCCCAGAGGAGACACACACGGCACACAATTTATCCCTAGACGCACCACAAGAGGAGGATTTACACATAGTTGACTTCAATGAAGACACAAACATTTAGGCCAATTCATTCTAATTTTATTTTATACTGCCTGAATACAGGTAAAATTGTATTTACAATTGTCATGGGGTCATCTCACCCCGGGATCCAGAAGAAGGCGAAAAACCCCCCAGAGGCAAGTTAGGTCTGATTTGTGCCTCGGAGGGGAAAAAATTCCTTCTTGACTCCTATGTGGCAGTCGGCTTTTACCCTGGATCCCAGGTATCTCCCCAGATCATGCTGCCTCGCTGTCTCTGCTGGGCATCTTCTGTCTTCTCTTCTTATCTGGTTGGGAATCTTCTGTCACCTCTTGCAGGGACATCCACAGATGGTGGGGGGATTCTGGCTACATATACAAGGAGGGGGGAAGGATCAGCCTACCTATACAAGGGGGGAATTTGGCTACCTTTGCTGTGGGGGATCTGGTTACCTATGCAAGGGGGGACTCTGACTACTTATACTAGGGGGGACCAGGGCCGGATTTGTACCTTTTACCGCCCAAGGCCCACTGCCACCAGCCGCCCCCTACCCCCCCCCCCCCCCAAAAAAAAAAATCCCCACTCCCCCCCACCACCACCGCTACCAACATCTCACCCCCAAACTTACACTTTCCCCAAGCAAAAAGTCTTAAAGTGAACATTACGCAAAAAATACCTTAAAGGACAACTGTAACTAGATGGATAGGGAGGCTGTCATATTTATTTCATTTTAAGCAATACCAGTTGCCTGGCTATCCTGCTGATCCTCTGCCTCTAATACTTCTAGGCATAGCCCCTGAACAAGCATGCAGCAAATTAGGTGTTTCTGACATTATTGTCAGATCTGTGCAAGATTAGCTGCATGCTTGTTTCTGGTGTGATTCAGACACTACTGCAGCCAAATAAATCAGCAGGGCTGCCAGGCAACTGGTATTGTTTAAAAGGAAATAAATATGGAAGCATCCATATCCCTTTCTTTACAGTTGTCCTTTAATAGATCATCCTGTTGTCCACTGTTCCTGTACTGAGCATATTCAGACCCCTCACTGCTGCCTGGGACCCTCTTCTTCCTTACCCAAATGTTGTGTTCCTCCCCCCTCTTAGTATATGTAGCCAGATGCTGTCCCCCTTTTATTATAGGCAGCAAGATGCTGCCCACCCCCCCTTAGTATAGGTAGCCAGATGCTGCCCCCCCCCTTAGTATAGGTAGCCAGATGCTGCCCCCCCCCTTAGTATAGGTAGCCAGATGCTGCCCCCCTTAGTATAGGTAGCCAGATGCTGCCCCCCTTAGTATAGGTAGCCAGATGCTGTCCCCCATTTATTATAGGCAGCCAGATGCTGCCCACCCCTCCTTAGTATAGGTAGCCAGATGCTGCCCCCCTTAGTATATGTAGCCAGATGCTGCCCACCCCCCCTTAGTATAGGTAGCCAGATGCTGCCCCCCTTAGTATATGTAGCCAGATGCTGTCCCCCTTTTATTATAGGCAGCCAGATGCTGCCCACCCCTCCTTAGTATAGGTAGCCAGATGCTGCCCCCCTTAGTATATGTAGCCAGATGCTGCCCACCCCCTTAGTATAGGTAGCCAGATGCTGCCCCCCCCCCTTAGTATAGGTAGCCAGATGCTGCCCCCCTTAGTATAGGTAGCCAGATGCTGCCCCCCTTAGTATAGGTAGCCAGATGCTGTCCCCCATTTATTATAGGCAGCCAGATGCTGCCCACCCCTCCTTAGTATAGGTAGCCAGATGCTGCCCCCCTTAGTATATGTAGCCAGATGCTGCCCACCCCCCCTTAGTATAGGTAGCCAGATGCTGCCCCCCTTAGTATATGTAGCCAGATGCTGTCCCCCTTTTATTATAGGCAGCCAGATGCTGCCCACCCCTCCTTAGTATAGGTAGCCAGATGCTGCCCCCCTTAGTATATGTAGCCAGATGCTGCCCACCCCCCCCCCCCCCCCTTAGTATAGGTAGCCAGATGCTGCCCCCCTTAGTATATGTAGCCAGATGCTGCCCCCTTAGTATATGTAGCCAGATGCTGCCCCCCTTAGTATAGGTAGCCAGATGCTGTCCCCCTTTTATTATAGGCAGCCAGATGCTGCCCACCCCCCCCTTAGTATAGGTAGCCAGATGGTGCCCCCCTTAGTATAGGTAGCCAGATGATGTTCCCCCTCAGTATATGTGGCCAGATGCTGTCCCCACCTCCCTTAGTATAGGCTGCCAAATGCCGTCCACAAGTAACCCCCCTCCCCCTAAGTGTAGGAAGCCCGATTCTGTCCCCATCACCTCTAGCCGACCCCCCTCCCCCAGCAGCCGGTGCGGATTTCTTCATCCTCTCTTCCCCCCTCAGTCACTCGCAGAGCGGGAGTCAGTCACTGAACTTTCAGCGCTGAAGATTCCTCTGTCTCACTGGTCAGTGTCAGCCTCTGCAGTGCATCTCTCAATCCAGTCAGCGTCTCTTACATGTGACAGTGAGACAGAGGAATCTTCAGCGCTGAAAGTTCGGTGACTGACTCCCGCTCTGCGAGTGACTGAGGGGGGAAGAGAGGATGAAGATGGACATTCGCACCGGCTCCTACTCTCTGGGAAGGGGGAGGGGCGGCTGAGCAGGAAGAGGATTAGCGCTGTAACAGGAAGCGCTGTGTAGCAGCGGTGATGTGGATGCTGCGGACTTAGGAAGCAGATTTCAGGGCTGGTGACAGGTGAAGTCAACCTGTCACCACCCGCCCCTCACCTTCTGGTGGATTCTGGCGCCCTAGGCACCAGTCTTGGGGGCCTTTCCCCAAATCCGGCCCTGGGGGGGACTCTGGGGAAACATAAGTGACAGAATGCTACCTTTATTGGTGGGAATTTGGCTACTTATACTGAGGGTAGGAGGCACATAATGTTACTTTTACTAGGGGGGGGGGATACAGCTACCTATACTTAGGGGGGACTCTGGCTAACTATACAGGTAAAGGGAGGGGGAGGGGATCTGACTACCTATACAAGGGAGACTATGGCTGCCTGTACATACCTCTCGCTATTTTTAATGGAGTCTCTTGTTACTTATACATAGGAGCGGACTCCTACATATCGGAGGAGACTCAGACCTACCTACGCTAGGGTTGTTTTTGCCCAACTATACTGGGGGGGGGGGGGGGGGGTATAAGGCTCCTTAACTGGTGGAATATAAGGCTACCTATACTGGTAGGAGTCTGGCTACACATATGTGTATGATCAGAGCGTCTTGGTCTGATCTAGACAAGAGGGGTCTGAGCCCCATAAAGTGTCTGCCACGGGGCTAAAAGCCTCCCATGACCATGCGGTGAAAGAAAGTCAAATCCAGTAATATGGAAATCCATGGAGGGAGACCCAGGTGCACTCGATATGAGCGGATGTTCCGCCATCTGCCCTAATCCAGGAAGCGCCCCTATGTCTTCATGCACCGGTTACATCACCTCAACTAGGAGATCCACTATGTGTCTGACCAGAGAGTCTAGGTCTGATCTATACAAGAGGGGTCTGAGCCCCACAATGTGTCTGACCAGAGCGTATAGCTCTGATCTATACAAGAGGGGTCTGAGCCCCACAATACGTCTGCCACGGGGCTAAAAGCCTCCCATGACCATGCGGTGAAAGAAAGTCAAATCCGGTAATATGGAAATCCATGGAGGGAGACCCAGGTGCACTCGATATGAGCGGATGTTCCGCCATCTGTCCTAATCCAGGAAGCGCCCCTATGTCTTCATGCACCGGTTACATCACCTCAACTAGGAGATCCACTATGTGTCATGTCCGATAATAAAGTAAATATTCAGTGTTTGAAGTGGCCTTGATGGAAATAAAGTTGCGAGAGCTCTCAGGATGTTTCTGGCCCCCGCACTAGCCACATAGCATTCTGATGGTTACCAAGGACTCGCCATGCTGCTGCTGCTGCAACCCCATTGGTGGAATAGGCTCTTCACCCAGAGAGTCCTGCACATCCCCCCACTGACCACCTGGGAAAGAGCTGTAACTCCCTGCTGGCCACTACACTCTACCTATCACTACCTACTGGCCATTATAATCCACCCATCATTACCTGCTGGCCACTACAATCCAACTATCTCTACCTTCTGGTCAGTACAATCTACCTGTAACCCCCCACAGGCCACTACAATCCACCTATTACTACCTGCTGGCCACTATAATCCACCTAATGCTACATGCTGGACACTACAATCTACCTACCATTACCTGCTGGCCACTACAGTCCACCTATTACTACCTGTTGGTCAGTACAATCTACCTGTCACTACCTGCTGGCCACTACAATCTACCTGTCACTACCTGCTGGTCAGTGCAATCTACCTGCCACTACTTGCTGACCACTACAATCTACCTACCATTACCTGCTGGCCACTACAGTCCACCTATTACTACCTGCTGGTCAGTACAATCTACCTGTCACTACTTGCTGGCCACTACAATCTACCTGTCACTACCTGCTGGTCAGTGCAATCTACCTGCCACTACTTGCTGACCACTACAATCTACCTATCACTATCTGCTGGCCACTACAATCTACCTAATACTACCTGCTGACCACCACTACAATCTACCTATCAGTACCTGCTGTCCAGTGCAATCTACCTGTCACTACCTGCTGGCCACTACAATCTACCTGTCACTACCTGCTGGCCACTGTAGTTTACCTATCAGTACCTGCTGTCCAGTACAATCTACCTGTCACTACCACCTGGCCACTATAATCCACTTATTACTACCTGCTGGCCACTACAATTTACCTATGACTACTTGCTGGCCACTATAATCCCCCTATGACTGCTTGCTGGCCACCACAATCTACCTGTCATTATCTGCTGGTCACTGCAATCTACCAAGGTATAGATAAAATCTTGATGCTGCAACCACAATTTTTGTTCAGCACCAGGGAGTCAACCAGTCCACACCCGTATTCACCAAGGGTTTAACAACAGTCCAGAATAGAAAAAGACTGGGTCTCGACCTGGATTTTAGGCCGATTGGCCAATTTTATTATGCAGAAACCACAGTGCAAAAGCACAACGTTTCGACCTAGTGGTCTTTATCAAGTGCTTGATAAGTAAGCACTTGATAAAGACCACTAAGTCGAAACGTTGTGCTTTTGCACTGTGGTTTCTGCATAATAAAATTGGCCAATCGGCCTAAAATCCAGGTCGAGACCCAGTCTTTTTCTATTCTGCACTGCAATCTACCAGTCACTACCTGCTGCCCATTACAATCTACCTATCACTATCTGCTGCCCACTACAATCTACCTATCACTATCTGTTGATCACTATATTTTACCAATCACTACTTGCCAGCCACTAGAATCTAACATTTTCCCCTTACTAGAATTTAATGATCAATACCTGACTGTCACTACAATCTGCCCATAACTACCTGCCAACATACCTATCTGCCCATACCTACCTGCCAGTAGAATCAGTTTTTGACTTTGTGTATGTGTGGGGTGGACACAGGTTGCCTCTCCTGGGGAGCCAAGTAGGTCACACATGGTCTTGCAAGCTGGCAAGCCACAATCACTGAAAGAGATCAGAAAGACAACGTGTTAGTTTAGTCCAACAACGAGATAAAATAAATATTTCAACATCCAGTTGCATATTATGCATACTATTATGCATTGTGAAACTGACCATCCCTACTGCTGATCTCAGTGAAGGTGGGGGGAATCAGACTCCAGGGAGGTCTTTCCTGGTTAGTGTAGTCAGGATCCCATTGAGCAATATGTACAGTGTGCTGTACTCATCCGCTGGATGTATATCTACAACCTTATATGGAGATCATATATTATTTATGTTGTGGATACTGTGCTGGAGTGGCAGAACTGTGAATTATGGGACAAAATGAAGACTTACCACCTCCATGTCACCAGTCCTCCAGGAACAGGCCCGCCCGGGAGAAGGGGCCGCCAAACGGTCGCGGAGTCTCTGTCAGGGGGGGAGAAAACATGTTGA
Source organism: Hyperolius riggenbachi (assembly GCF_040937935.1). NCBI lineage: Eukaryota > Metazoa > Chordata > Amphibia > Anura > Hyperoliidae > Hyperolius > Hyperolius riggenbachi. The sequence continues at coordinate 35,654,168 of NC_090651.1, read as the reverse complement.
TTAGTCATACTGTTCACACAAAATAATGATCTAAAGATCAAATGAGATTACATTGAAATAGTTCTAGTTTTGTAAAGGAAAGTGCCCCCCCCCCCCCCCCCCCAGTTATTACAGTTCATATTTTGCATACAAAAGATTCTCAACTTTGCTCAAAGCTGCTCTAAAAGTCTCACTAAATGTTGCAGCTGCATGGTATAGTGCAGTCAGCATGAAATCTAAATCTATTGATATGCAGCTGTGACTGATTGATGCAGTGCAATGCTATGTGCCACTGCCCTACCGCCACGCCTCCCCACCTCTATTTGTTCAAGTAAAAATCCATAAAAATTATGATTGATGTCACATTGTGCTATAGATTCCCATGGCAGGGAAATTTGATGTGTGTATGGCTCACTTTAGTATTGGTCTGTCAGAGGCAAGATACTAGACAATGTGACAGAAATCCCTATTTATCACTCTAGGGTAGGTATGATCCTAGCACCAATTAGATTCAGCTGTTGGGATATAAATGTATGTTGCAGTTACCAATACTTCACTATATAAGCTTTGTAACACATTTATCATGTGCAGTTTTGGCTCTCCTTCCCCATTGCTCAACTCAATCTGCTTAATCCTCTTACAGAGAGACCTAATTTCTCACACCTGACCCTAAACTCCCATCATAAGGGGTAACCTGATTCCTGACAGCTAGGACTGACCTCTTTCCAACATTAACCCCTTCCTTATGGCTAATCCTAACCTGCCCCCCTAATATTAACGTCTTTCTGATTCCTAACCAGCCAGCCACTAGCGACTAAAACTTACTAAACCTAAATCCCCCCCCCAGCACACACTACCTACCTAATGTCTAAATCTAAACTCCCTCCCCCCCCCCCCCGCACACACGCTCTACCTAACGCCTAACCCTTACCTAATGCCTAAATCTGAACTCCCCGTGCACACCACCTACATAATGCCTAACCCTTAACCCCCCCCCCCCCCACCACCCCACCCAAACTACCTGCCCTAAGCCTAACCCTTAAACCCCTATTAGGATAATTCTCTCCCCCCCCCCCTTCCCAGGAAACACTACCTGCCTAATGTCTAAACCTTAACTCTCTCCCGCCCCCCTCCCCGCACACACTATCTTCCAAACGCCTAACCCTTTACCTGTCTGCATAACCTACCTAATGCCTAAACCCTTATCCCAAATCCTTAATAACCCCCCCCCCCCCACACACACACTCAATCTACCTACCTAATGCCGAACCCTTAACCCCCCCCCCCCCCCCCCCCGCACACACACACACTACTTGCCTAAACCCTCACACATTAACTACCAAAGTGCCCATTTCCACTAGCCGAGATACGATGCATTTGTGGCAAAAAAAAAAGCCAAAAAATGCTAGTTGTCGGGCGCCACCATAGACACCTAAATATATCAGCATTTGGGAGCCCGCGGTGCCCGATACATAAAGGGTGCTGTAGCATCACCTGCTATTTACCGGGTGTCCATATTTCTGCTCCGCCGCGCAAATACTGATATATTTCACATTGCGCCTATTGCGGCACCCAATTAGTCCACTTGCCGCATGCGCCCTTTTTTATCCTTTACTTATGCGCAGGAAAGAAACTGACATCCTGCTGCATAATTCTGGACATTCTGTGCATCTTTTTTTTTACATTAGCGGCTGTGAAAAAATGTGTGCGTTTTTCTGCATACAAACACACATGGTGTGAAGAAAACACACACAGAAAACTGAAAGCCAAGTGTCCCGTGCATTATAGTGGATGAAATACGGTATTCCCTTTAATAATCTCTTACGTGTAGGAGCAGGTTCACTCAACCGGAAGAGTGGGTGCACTCGCCTGCCTGTCTTCTGATCCCAGGACTTCTGGATGGCCAGGGCAGTCGGCATGGCATTCCTGGTTCTTTCACGGTGCTGGAAAGAGAAATATATATTACATTTTGAATGAACACAGAGAACAATAAATATTCTACCTGACTCGCACTAATTAGGGTTAATTAGCTGCAATAGGGAGGAATAATAATACTCACCAGAGATCTCTGCACTTCAACGAGCTGTGAGTACAGCAGGATGGCGTCAGGGCTGGGTGTGATGATGAGAGGTGGTCTGGAGAAGAGACGCCGCACTGCAGAAAAAAACCAAAACATCACATTAAGCACAAGAAAATGTAAATTCCTTATGGACTTTTGATGAGAGATATAATAAAGGCATGTCTGTTGCTAGTTTTGCCCTAAAAAGCATCCCTCCCTCTTATTTGACAAAGTTGGGAGGTTTGCTACAGACACACTGCCAAGTGTTTTGCAAGTGTTTTCGATGCATTTGCATTTTGAAAGACGCATTCCAATTGACTTGAATGATACTTGCCGCAAAATCACCATGATTTTGAAATACCGCAGCAAAATCGATTTCAAAACACAAACACATTGCAAGCAAACGCTTTGCCGTGTCTCTCAGCCTAAATTACTATAGTACATTACCCTGAGGATGCAGTTGCTATGGCAACCTAGAAAAGCCTCAGTGGCCTCCCTGGTGGTAAGGCCGACCTGAGCTCGGGCTGGGAGAGATGAGCTGCGAGCGGTAAGCCCGAGCTCAGGTCGGGCTAGGGAATTCTCTGCCATTTAGGAGTCCCGCGCACGATCGCTGCTGCGCAGCGGGACTCCAGCATCTCCCCCGGCTCTCCCCGGCCTTTCTGCGTACATCACTGGCCACCGGGCTCCCCATAGCCCCGCTCTTGTTCCGAGGGCCTGGTGGCCAATCAGAGCAGCGGCATGATGTCACGGGGCAGGACAAAAATGTAATAAGGCCCTAAAGAGTCGCACAGGGCAGAAGAAAAAAAAAAACAGATTTGCATGTGTTTTTACATATATAGGGCTTGATTCACAAAGCGGTGATAACCCAGTTATCACGCCTAAAAGACTTTAGGCGTGATAACCTTTGCACCACTGAGTTATCACCGATTTTTGCTCTTTATCGCGCGAAGTTTCCGCGCGTACGCGCGCGCGCAAAGTCCCATAGGGCTTAATGGGAGCTTCGCGCGAAGCGGGCGCCGCTGCGCGCGCGCGTGCGCGGTTGCGCGCGCAATACTTTGCGCGCGGAAACTTCGCGCGAGTTGCTTCTTATCATGCCTAAAGTGAGTTTAGGCGTGATAAGGGGCTTTTCACTGGCGTGCAAACACTTTGCACCGCTTTGTGAATCAAGCCCCTACTGTGTAAATATGTATATACTGTGTGTGTGTGTGTGTATAATATATATATATATATATATATATATATATATATATATATATATATATATATATAATTACAGAGGGGCCGCAGCACACAACAGGAAAACAGTGACAGGGTCTCTTGGTTACGCTTTAATGCGCTTAAGCTCACCAACTGCGCCAAAGTGTCCCCGATCTGGTGAGTCCTACTCTACCATGCAAAATGCCAGTTTTTATAAGCAGTCTAGTGGGAACTAAACCAAAAACCCAAGAGTCAACTAAATGGGAAAAAAGGAAATTAAAAACACCTTACCTTTCACTAGCTACCAAATGAACTCTCTGAACATGTGCAATGCACTCATTTATATGCTTAAACTGTGCTAGAGGTGGGCGTGGTTATGCAGGCTTACAGGGGAAAATTATAAATAAATACAGAGGGGTGAGCAGCACAAACCACATTTTTATGCAATTCTATGCAAAGCATGCACGCAGCACAGGAGGTCCCCAAACTCCATAAGAAATATATAATTGTTGTGTGCTGCAGCCCCTCTGTAATTATATATATATATATATATATATACAGCGGCTTACAAAAGTATTCGGCCCCCTTGAAGTTTTTGTCCCATTACTGCCACAAACATGAATACATTTTATTGGAATTCCACGTGAAAGACCAATACAAAGTGGTGTACATGTGAGAAGTGGAACGAAAATCATACATCATTCCAAACATTTTTTAGAAACAAGTAACTGCAAAGTGGCGTGTGCATATTATTGGTCTGAGTGCAGTCAGTTGCCCATAGACATTGCCTGATGAGTGCTAATGACTAAATAGAGTGCATCTGTGTGTCATCTAATGTCAGTACAAATACAGCTGCTCTGTGACGGCCTCAGAGGTTGTCTAAGAGAATGTTGGGAGCAACAACACCATGAAGTCCAAAGAACACACAAGACAGATCAGGGATCAAGTTATTGTGAAATTTAAAGCAGGCTTAGGCTACAAAAAGATTTCCAAAGCCTTGAACATCCCACGGAGCACTGTTCAAGCGATCATTACGTATACAGAATGCGCCTGTAACGAATAGCGTTTATAAAAATACTAAACATATCTATCGTATTTAACTAAAACGTTATTTAAAATTTTATCCCTTACTGTTTGTAAAACATTATTATACACATAATAAAGTGATCAGTAAATAAATTGTAATATATTTTTTACAGTCACTATTTGTAAAACATTATTCTCCACACAATAAAGCAATCACTAAGGGGGGTTTTAGGGTTAGGCACCACTAGGGGGGGTTTTAGGGTTAGGCACCACCAGGGGGGTTTTAGGGTTAGGCACCCCCAGGGGGTCTTATGGTTAGGCACCACCAGGGGAGATTTAGGGTTAGGCACCACCTGGGGGGTCTTAGGGTTAGGCACCACCAGGGGAGATTTAGGGTTAGGCACCCCCAGGGGGGTCTTAGGGTTAGGCACCACCAGGGGAGATTTAGGGTTAGGCACCACCTGGGGGGTCTTAGGGTTAGGCACCACCAGGGGGGGATTTAGGGTTAGGCACCACCAGGGGTGATTTAGGGTTAGGCACCACCTGGGGGGTCTTAGGGTTAGGCACCACCAGGGGGGGGATTTAGGGTTAGGCACCACCAGGGGGATCTTAAAGTGACGCACCACCAGGGGGATTTAGGGTTAGGCACCACCAGGGGGGCACCACCAGGGGGGGGTCTAAGGGTTAGAGATAGGTAGAGGGAGGGCTATAAACAATATTTTCCAATTTTATTGCATGAAGAAACGATTAATGAAGGTTACATACAATATTATACAATTATGATTATACATATATTATCATTTTTTAACAAACGTAATTATAAGTTTTACTTTTAAAACAGTGAAAATTATCATTTTCACAATTTGCGATTTCATACACATTCCTTAATGTTTTATTAATTTGTAAAACACTATTGTAAACGAAATAAAACACAATATTTGTATATGTTACCGCTTATCGTTTACACCACGCTCCCTTTTTCCCCGACGCCCTTTTTGCATGTATGCCTCAGTATCTACTACTTGACATAAGGGTGCAGTTGCCACAGTAATGGTAAAGTCCCTTGTACACACATTTTACATCAGCAGGAGGATGTTGCTGCGGCAACATGGAAAGGCAGTGGCGTAGCTAAGGAGTTGTGGGCCCCAGTGCAAGTTTTCCATTGCCCCCCCCCAGCACTCTATACGTAACAATTGATACGGCACACCTAAACCTGCCAAGAACAAGCACAGTGTCAGAGGTGCAAGAAGGGGATGGGGAACAGTTTGATTACTGATGATGATTACTACTATTCAGAGCATCTATAGAAGTGATTATTACAGGCACAGGACCAATAAAGAGCTAATACTGTGGCGGAAAGTGGACCCTCTGGCCCAAGGGCCCTGGTGCGGCCGCTACCTCTGCATCTCCTATTGCTGCGCCACTGTGGAAAGGCCTAGATTTAAAAAACAAATGAGCCCTTGATAGAGAGGGATAGCCATTTATTATATAAACGCTAAATACTACTAATAAATCTCCTCCCTTGGAACCCCCTATGGCTGATAATGTGAACAGCTAGTGGAGATATGTGGAGTGTCATATTGTGTGTGTACTGCTGATACTTACAGTGTCCAGCCAGAGTCCAGATTCTGCCACAAATGATGAAAAACTGCCAGGCAAGGACTGGTGGCACTAGGCAGAGCCAAACGTAGCAGAGGAGTTGGAAAAACATGTTGTAGAAGTAAGATATAGCCAAATTCAGGGATCAGTTCAGGGAGAACACCAGGTATGCTGCTGCATCAAATGCTGCTAAGCCTGGAGTGACAGTTGAGGTGGCTCATGCAGCAGCTTGAGACCATAACTGCCACTGCTGGAGGCTGGCTCATGCAGCAGTGTGAGACCATAACTGCATATGCAGCATCATGTGACCATAGCTAATGACAACAGATAGCACAGCAGTGATAATGATTAGAATGGTGCTTTTTATCTACTATAATGTGCAGAAAATAGAAGCAGTGAGTACAGTGCTCCTCAGAAGCACCTCTTTCAGGCTTTATATACAAGTCTGTGTAAATAAATGTATTATTTAAAGCCCAGTTTCAGGATTTTTAAATAACATTTTTTTGTATATTCACAGTGTATATTTTCCTGTATGTGAAAACACATTCGCTCTGACAGCACATGTTAATCAATAGGCTGGTTCACATAAAAAAAAATTTGTATGCAAGTCAAAAAAAGCCTTAGTAACGACTACTTTCCATGAGGATGCAGTTACTACAGCGATAGTAAAGGCCCTGGTACCACTACATCAGCAGGGTGATGCTATAGCTTCTAGCTCAGGGTGCAGAGGCCTAACAATGGTGGGTAACACATTCCCTGGGGAATACAAGCCTGCATGGGGCACAAGTGGTTAGCAGTGGGAGGGGGGACTGTAGGCTGTCCATTTTCTTATTTATTGACAAATATGTTGAAATCTGGCATTTAAGGGGTTTATACATCACTTTTTCATGCCAAACTTTAAAATCTCTTTTCTCAAAAACTACAAAGGGCCTTTTTCCACTACACAGCTGAATCGCAAAATCGCTAATCGCTAGTGATTTTTAAATCGCTAGGGTTGCTACTTTATCATAGAAATAATGAGAAGTATTTTCCACTATAGTGATTCGATTTCTAAATCGCAAATCACGATCACTTTCTGGACCGATTTTCAGAGGGATAATGCAATGCAAATGAAAATCGCAAATCGCAATCGCCTAACAAAATTAATGAAAAAACGCAATCGCTGGCGTTTGTGATTTGTGATTGCGATTGCTAGTGGAAAAGGGCCCAAAGTGTTTTTTTCTTTTCCATAAATAGTGAATTTGTGTCGGGGGCTTCACAATTAACGTGGACAGTCAGCACCATAGACTTCAATGCAAAATTCAGGGCTTGTTTCCACTGTTGCGACGCGATTTCGGCCGCATTCCGACGCTTGTAAAAACGCATGCGGATGCGTTTCCACATGCGTTTTTACCCGCGATTTCGCATGCGATTTCGCATGGCACGCTGCCATGCGAAATTAACCATGACACTGCCAGGGCTAAATAAAATTGAAAAAGGTGCGAAATCGCACGCGAAATCACGGGTAAAAACGCATGTAACAAACGCATGCGTTTTTACTATTAAATACATTAGCGGCGATTCGCACGGATTCCCGACGCAGGCGAAATCGTTGGCTCTTTTGTGCGTTTTTTTTCACGCTGAAAAAAACGCACCTCAACAACGCTACAGTGGAAACAGGCCCATCCACTTGTATTACATGTGCGGATCTGCATGCGTTGGACGCATGCAGATTCGCGATAGTGGAAACGAGCCCTCATGGAACTCTAAATGTAACTCTTGAAGGATACCAGAGCTGAATGAAAAAGTTAAAAATTCCTCCGCTCCCCTCCATTATTGCGCAACCACCCTCCCCCCCGCAGCCAGGTCAAGCATTAGAGCACAGGCGCTGACCCAGCTACCTTCTGGGCATGCGCACAGCACTCCCGGCTGTGGGTGCATGATTAATGATGCGTGCTTTCTGATTCCTTATGGTGGCCACTAATGATCCAATCTTTTTCATCCAATCTTACCAAATCTATGTAGTATAAGGGTAAATTGAGTGAATATACTGAATGGATACTTCAGGCAGTTACCTTATATTATATAGAAATGGTAAGATTGGATGAAAAAGATTGGATCATTAGTGGCCACCCTAACTCTAATCTCCCCCCACCCTAACAACTAAAACTTACCTCCCGCTACACTTCTCACTAAGCCTATAGCTCTTTGTTGCACCTCCATGGGTCTGATTCGAATATAAGGTGTTCCCTATACCTCTATGCTGTGAGTCAGACACACTTGTCTATTTTTGTGCACGTTTTTTCTGCATAGAAAAACTGATTTAAACTGAACACTCATGCTAATCAACTGGGCGCGCAGTAAGGCTGATGGTGACTATGGTTTACTATGACTATTTCTAACACCCCCCCCCCCCCCCCCCCCGGTCGACCCCTCCCCGATGCCTATCCTTAAAGAGTAACTGCCGGGCATAAAATCAAAGATCAGTTCTTAATTTTTATCTGGTAAGCAAGTAATAAGGATGCTTATCAGGCAATCCTAAAGTTAAAATCACTATTACTTTTCTTGTTGATAAATTATCATTTCCCAGTTTACATGACTTTTATTTGGTACACAGAAAATGTGGTACACAAAAGAGAAGTTGCAGGGCATGCTGGGTTGTCTTGTTTTTTTGCTACTCTACTTCCCCTCAGACTTAACTAATGCAGCCTGATTGGCTGAAGCCTCTTTTCCTCCTGTTTTCCCCTCCCACACCTCTGTTCCTCTCTGATTGGCCAAAATTTCTCAGGCTGAAACAATTTACTTTCTATAGTGAAGGGCGGGCAAATCAGGCAGAGGAGACTAAGGGTGGATATTACATCACGACTGGCTTCAAAATAGCCACAGTAAATTTGGAAACTGTCTAGAATAGAGATGTCGCGAACCTCCGATTTTCGGTTCGCGAACCCCGTTTGCGAACCTTCGCGGAAGGTTCGGTTCGCGTAAAAGTTCGCGAACCGCAATAGACTTCAATGGGGAGGCGAACTTTGAAAAATAGAAAAAATTATGCTGGCCACAAAAGTGATGGAAAAGATGTTTCAAGGGGTCTAACACCTGGAGCGGGGCATGGCGGAGTGGGATACATGCCCAAAGTCCCGGGGAAAAATCTGGATTAGACGCAAAGCAGCGTTTTAAGAGCAGAAATCACATTGAATGCTAAATTGCATTCCTAACGTGCTTTCAAACATCTTGCATGGGTATACATCAATCAGGGAGTGTAATTAGAGTTCTGCTTCACACTGACACACCAAACTCACTGTGTAACGCACCGCAAACAGCTGTTTGCGTAGTGACGACCGTGCTGGACTGGTGCACACCGTGGCCATAGTGCAGGCCGTGGCGTTTTTCAAGCCCATATGGTCGCCGGGCTGTGGTAGCTCAATGATAGAACAACAGTGACTGTCCAGCTGATCAAATTTGGTCTGACCACAATGAAGCAACGACCTTATTATCTTTTGTGTGCCACTCCCACCCGAGACACTCAAATAGCCGGCGGTCATTGCTTCATTGTGATACGCAAGCCCCTTCACCGCGGCAAGGTAATGATCACGAAGGGGGATGGGTACATGTACATGCCTTTTGTTTTTTTGTTGCAGCCACCCGCAGTGCAGCCAGAAAAATTAGGCAGGCATGTACACGCACCAGAAAAATTAGTGTAGCGGCCGCTGCTAGCAGCGGCCTTAAAAATTCAGGAATCCGACTACAGTCCTGGACCCTGTTGGTGGTGGCGGAGAAGGCAAGTGGCCTGCAGGCAGAGATGCTGTGTGTGGGGACTGACTTAGTCTTAGGTCGTGCAGTAGCCCTCCGGGATCCATTCCTCATTCATTTTAATAAATGTCAGGTACTGAACACTGTTGTGACTTAGGCAACTTCTCTTCTCAGTAACTATGCCTCCAGCTGCATTGAAGGTCCTTTCTGACAAGACGCTTGCGGCAGGGCAAGAGAGAAGTTGTATGGCAAATTGGGACAGCTCTGGCCACAGGTCAAGCCTGCGCAACCAGTAGTCCAAGGGTTCATCGTCGCTTTTCGCAGTGTCTACATCCACACTCAAGGCCAGGTAGTCGGCTACCTGCTGGTCCAGGCGTTGGTGGAGAGTGGATGCGGAAGGACTATGGCGAGGAGTTGGACTAAAGAACGTCCGCATGTCCGACATCACCCTGAGATCGCTGGAGCGCCCTGTCCTTGCCTTCGTGGACTTGGGAGGAGGAGGGTTACTGCCAGTGGTACCTTGATTGCGTTGTGCAGCCACATCACCCTTAAACGCATTGTAAAGCATCATCAACAGCTTGTTCTGCAAGTGCTGCATCCTTTCCGCCTTGTGTTGAGTTGTTAACAGGTCCGCCACTTTGTGCCTGTACCGAGGGTCTAGTAGCGTGGCCACCCAGTACAGGTCATTCGACTTGAGTTTTTTTATACGGGGGTCCCTCAACAGGCTGGACAACATGAAAGAGGACATCTGCACAAAGCTGGATGCAGACGTACTCTCCATCTCCTCTTGCTCTTCCTCAGTGACGGGATGCAACTCCTCTTCCTCCCCCCAGCCATGAATACCACGGGAATGTGGAGCAGCAGAAGCCCCCTGTGACGGCTGCCGCGGTTGTTCTTCTTCCTGTGAGAAGACGCGGAAAAGCCGCCGCAGGTGCTCAGAGCAAGGCGGCTGATTCCGCGTCTAACGCGGCAGGTTGCGCGCATAGGCCTACACCTGCTAGTATGGCCGAACGCAGAGAAACCGCCGCATGTCCTGAGAACAAGACTACTGATTCCGCGTCCAAAGCGGCGGTTTGCACGCATAGGCCTACATCTGTCATTATGGCCGAACGCGGAGAAACCGCCGCATGCTCTGATTGCGGTGCGGCTGGTTCCGCGTCCAGTGCGGTTGGTGGTACACAACACATGGCTGGTGTGGCTGGGACTGATAGTCCACACAGGTTCAGAAGGGCGCGCGCGCGCGTTGAGAGACAGAGCTTTTATGACAGCCAGGAGAGTCAGCTGACCAAGCTGGTCAGCTGACAATCCAACCAGTTCCCATTGGTCCAGCACTTAGGGGAGGTGCTGGAGAGCGCTGTACTATATATACTGGGTGCTGGTCATTCTCTGGTTGTCTGCCGTTGCGATCACTACGTGGAAGCACTCAGACCTTTTTGTCAGAATCTGTGTTATTCTCTAGACCAGTTCCAGGGTGTTGATGATCACGGACCTCACACCCCAGACTAGGAATACTGTATATTATCTGTGTTATTCTCTAGACCAGTTCCAGGGTGTAGATGATCACGGACCTCACACCCCAGACTAGAAATACTGTATATCATCTCTGTTATATCTCAGACTAGTTCCAGGGTGTTGATAATCAAGGAGCTCACACCCAAGACTAGGACTTGTACTATCATTCTGTTATACTTCAGACTAGTTCCAGGGTGTTGATGATCACAGAACTCACACCCAAGACTAGGCATTGTTTATTATCTGTTATGACCTTCTGCTTTCCTGACCACTCTTCTGATCACTGATTTGGTACTTTGCTATATCTGATACTCTGTTGCCAAACCCTGCGTGTTTTAGGATTACCGAATCAGTCTCCTGTCTGTGTACCTTATCTGTCTGTGTGTTGACGACCTGGCTTGCCCGACCTCGAGAGCTATCTCCCCAGTTAAGAGATAGTTCACATATCTGTTAGTGACCCCCCCCCCCCCCTTGGTGTCACTCACACTCTGGTCCTTCCTATTCCCAGTCTGGTCACTCCCTTGGGAGTTCTCTGACCATAGGAAGGAACTTGTTCTTTGTGCAGTATCCCTTACTGCCTCATCACCTGCTTGTCAGGTGCGGTCCTCAAAGTATTACTGTTGCACCAAACACTCTTATCACTCAGGTGTCCAGAGGTTAGTGATATATCTGATTATCAGTGATACTGCAGATCATCAATAATCAGGTATACATCTGCATTTTTGGTGATACTGCAGATCACCAATAATCAGATCCTCTCTGTGTTACACCGATCGTTACACTTCCGCCTCCTCTTCCTCCTCCACAGAAACACCTTCCTCATCATCACCATCATCAGAGTCTGACTCCTCTCCTTCCCCACACGACTCATCTTCTTCCTCCTCCCCCCTCTGTGCTGCCACAGGTGTTGTGGAAACATCGGGTTCGGGTGTAAATGGCTCCCACGACTTCTGCTGCCGTAACTCTTCTCGTTCACGCTCCTCCACAGCTGTATCCACCACTCTACGCACGGCACGCTCCAGCAAGTAGGCGTAGGGGATCAAGTCGCTGATGGTGCCCTCATCGCGACTCACCAGTTTGGTCACCTCCTCAAAGGGCTCCATGACCCTGCATGCATTTTGCATCAGTGTCCAGTTGTTGGGCCACAACATCCCCATCCTCCCAGATTGTGTCCTTGTACTGTAATGATACAGGTACTGGGTGACAGCTTTCTCCTGGTCTAGCAGGCGAGAGAACATCAGCAGGGTGGAATTCGAGCGAGTCAGGCTATCGCAAATCAGGCGTCTCACCGGCAAGTTGTTTCTACGCTGAATGTCAGCAAAGCGTGCCATGGCCTTGTAAGAGCGCCTGAAATGCCCACACAACTTCCTGGCCTGCTTCAGGACGTCCTCTAAGCCTGGGTACTTGGACACAAATCTTTGCACGACCAGATTCAGCACATGTGCCATGCAGGGTATGTGTGTCAGCTTTCCCAAATTCAACGCAGCAATGAGATTGCTGCCGTTGTCACACACCACGTTACCGATCTCAAGCTTATGCGGGGTCAGCCATTGCTCCACCTGTTTGTTAAGAGCAGCCAGGAGAGCTGCTCCAGTGTGACTCTCCGCTTTCAGGCAAGACATGTCTAACACTGCGTGACACCGTGGTACCTGGCATGCAGCATAGGCCCTGGGGTGCTGGGGCTGTGTAGCTGGAGAGTAGATCGCGGCACCAGCCAAGGAGGAGGATGACGACAGCGAAGCGGTGGTAGCAGGTGGAGAGGAGGTGGCTGGATGCCTGCCTGCTAGCCGTGGAGGTGTGACAAGTCGGTCCACTGTGCAGCCACGTACTCCCTGCTTGCTGCCATCGGTCACAAGGTTGACCCAATGGGCTGTGTATGTAATGTATTGGCCCTGCCCGTGCTTGGCAGACCAGGCATCCGTGGTCAGGTGGACCCTTGACCCAACGCTGTGTGCCAGAGATGACACCACTTGCCTCTTAACTGCACGGTACAGTTTGGGTATCGCCTTTTGTGAAAAATATTTGCGGCCTGGTATCTTCCACTGCGGTGTGCCAATGGCCACAAAATTACGGAAAGCCTCAGACTCCACTAGCTTGTATGGTAATAGCTGGCGAGCTAATAGTTCCGCCACGCCAGCTGACAGACGCCGGGTAAGAGGGTGACTGGCAGACATTTGCTTCTTACGCTCAAATACTTCCTTCACGGACAGCTGGGTACTGCTGTGGGCAGAGGAGAAGGAACCGCTCAAGGGAAGAGGTGGTGTGGAGGAGGGTGGCTGTGAAGGTACAAGGGAGAAAGTGGATGAAGACGATACACCTGAAGGAGGAAGAGGAGAAGGAGGGTGGCTTGTCTTTTGAGGGGTGCTGCTTTTCCTCAGGTGTTCTTGCCATAGCTGTTTGTGCCTTCTCTCCAGGTGCCTTCGTAAGGCACTTGTCCCTACGTGAGAGTTGGCCTTTCCACGGCTCAATTTTTGCTGGCAGAGACAACAAATGGCTTTGCTCCGATCTGAGACACACACGTGAAAAAATTTCCAAAGCGCTGATCTCCCCTAGGGTGATGGCGCTACGGTGGCATCAGCAGCTGACGTTGAAGGGCATGTTGGCTGGCTGGCCATAGCTGGCGATACATGGCGCCGGACACTGCCCCCAGCTGTTTCTGAGGACGAGCTCCCTCTGCTTCTATCATGGAGTCGTCTCCTCCTACTCCTCTCTGACTCCTCCTCTGAACTGTCCCCCTGGTCATCTCCTCTACCGGGAACATATGTGGTATCCGTATAATCGTCATCATAATCCTCCTGGCCATTTGCGCTTTCCTCAGACACCTCCTCAACTGCACCAACTTCAGGTGGTTCATCATCCCCCTCCTCCATACTATCGCCACCTAACTCAGATGTATGAGGTGGTGTACCTGCGCCTTCTTGTTGTTGTTGCAGTAGTGGCTGGGAATCAGTGATTTCACCACCACCACCAAATAACTCCTGCGAAGTGTCAAATGCAGCGGATGTGGTGCTTGTTGTAGCGCTGGTGGCTGCGGGAGATGAGGTGTTTTGTGTTAAATACTCAAGCACCTCCTGTGATGGCACGTGCCTTCTTCTGAGCACTGTATTTTGGGCCAGGTCCGCACGAAATCACAGCAACACCACCTCGCACAGCCACAGACCTGCCGGTGCCTGGTGGCCTTCCTCTGGGTCTGCCTCTACCTCTTCCTCTACCTGGTTTGTCCATTTTGTCCATCTCGGGGGGATGCTAGGTATATGCAGTGAGGTGGGTTCACTCAACACAACAGGTAGTTAGATGCAGTGAGCTGGGTTCACTGAACAGTAAAGGTACTTAAGATGCAGTGAGGTGGGTTCTCACTCAACACAACAGGTAGTTAGATGCAGTGAGCTGGGTTCACTGAACAGTAAAGGTACTTAAGATGCAGTGAGGTGGGTTCCTAACTCAACACAACAGGTAGTAAGATGCAGTGAGCTGGGTTCACTGAACAGTAAAGGTACTTAAGATGCAGTGAGGTGGGTTCTCACTCAACACAACAGGTAGTTAGATGCAGTGAGCTGGGTTCACTGAACAGTAAAGGTACTTAAGATGCAGTGAGGTGGGTTCTCACTCAACACAACAGGTAGTTAGATGCAGTGAGCTGGGTTCACTGAACAGTAAAGGTACTTAAGATGCAGTGAGGTGGGTTCTCACTCAACACAACAGGTAGTAAGATGCAGTGAGCTGGGTTCACTGAACAGTAAAGGTACTTAAGATGCAGTGAGGTGGGTTCTCACTCAACACAACAGATAGTTAGATGCAGTGAGCTGGGTTCACTGAACAGTAAAGGTACTTAAGATGCAGTGAGGTGGGTTCTCACTCAACACAACAGGTAGTAAGATGCAATGAGCTGGGTTCACTGAACAGTAAAGGTACTTAAGATGCAGTGAGGTGGGTTCTCACTCAACACAACAGGTAGTTAGATGCAGTGAGCTGGGTTCACTGAACAGTAAAGGTACTTAAGATGCAGTAAGGTGGGTTCTCACTGATCACAACAGGTAAGTTAGATGCAGTGAGCTGGGTTCACTGAACAGTAAAGGTACTTAAGATGCAGTGAGGTGGGTTCTCACTCAACAAAACAGGTAGTAAGATGCAGTGAGCTGGGTTCACTGAACAGTAAAGGTACTTAAGATGCAGTAAGGTGGGTTCTCACTCAACACAACAGGTAGTTAGATGCAGTGAGGTGGCCAGGTGGGTTCACTCAAAACAACAGGTAGTTAGATGCAGTGAGCTGGGTTCACTCAACACAAAGCTAGGTATATGCAGTAATGAGGTGGGTTAAGTAAACACAACAGGTACTGGGTAGTTAGATGCAGTGAGCTGGGTTCACTGAACAGTAAAGGTACTTAAGATGCAGTGAGGTGGGTTCTCACTCAACACAACAGGTAGTAAGATGCAGTGAGCTGGGTTCACTGAACAGTAAAGGTACTTAAGATGCAGTGAGGTGGGTTCTCACTCAACACAACAGGTAGTTAGATGCAGTGAGGTGGCCAGGTGGGTTCACTCAACACAACAGGTAGTTAGATGCAGTGAGCTGGGTTCACTCAACACAAAGCTAGGTATATGCAGTAATGAGGTGGGTTAAGTAAACACAACAGGTACTGGGGTATATGCAGTACTGGGTAGTACAATGTGCAGCTCCCTGTCACACACACAGGTAGTCACTGAATGTGCTGGGCTGCTGGCAGTGGCACACACACTATCAATTAGCAAGACTGTGCATGCAACAAAAGTGTCAGTTTGACACACAGAAAAAAAAATATGTACAGGATGAGCTCTGAAAAGAGCTGTTGCTGTTGATGGGTGCTTTAAAAGCAATAATAATCAATCAGTCAGGAGCAAGCAAAGCAGCCTAGAACCTAACTATTCTGTCCCTAGGAGAAAAAGTCTGCAGCAGCTGTCCCTTTCCTCTCTCTAGCAGGCACATGAGTGAGTGTAATGGCCGCCGGACCCTGCCTTATATAAGGGTGGGTGGGGCTCCAGGGCTTAGTGTAGCCTGAATGGCTACAATGTGCCTGCTGACTGTGATGCAGAGGGTCAAAGTTGACCCTCATAGTGCATTATGGGGCGAATCGAACTTCCGCAAAAGTTCGCCTGCTGCAGGCGAACGCAAACCCCCTAAGTTCGCCTGGAACCGTTCGCTACATCTCTAGTCTAGAATAGGATTCTCTACTTTTCCTTTATAAAATTCACAAGAATCATAAAGGGGACAGTGCAATACATGTGTTATGTAAGTAGAGCAAGTATTTATCTACTTATATCTTTCGTTTTTTTTTTCCTGAGATAGTATAGCTGACAGCTCCTCTTTAACCTGCCAACACACCCCTCACACATATTACGTGCCTAATGCCTAAACCTTAATCCCCCCCCCCCCACACACACACTACCTATGTAATGCCTAACCCTTAACACCCCGGCACAAACTGCGTACCTAATGAGCCCCCCCAGCACACACTTAACCCCCTTGGCATACACTACCTGCCTAATGCCTAAACTTAAACTCCCCCCACCGCACACACTATCTACCTAATGCCTAATCCCTAACCCACCTGCACAAACTACCTACCAAATGCCTAAACCTAAACTCTTCCCCCGCGCACACTAACTGCCTAACCCTTAACCCTCACAACCACACACACACACACACACACACACACACACACACACACACACACACACACACACACACATACAGACACACACACACACACACACACACACACACACACACCACACACACACACACACACACACACACACACACACACACACACACACACACACACACCACACACACCACACACACACACACACACACACACACACACACACACACACACACACACACACACACACACACACACACACACACACACACACACACACACACACACACACTGTACACACACACACACACACACTGTACACACACACACACACTGTACACACACGCGCACACACACACACACACCACACACACCACACACACACACACACACACACACACACACACACACACACACACACACACACACACACACACACACACACCACACACACCACACACACACACACACACACACACACACACACACACACACCACACACACCACACACACCACACACACACACACACACACACACACACACACACACACACACACACACACACACACCACACACACCACACACACCACACACACACACACACACACACACACACACACACACACACACACACACACACACCACACACACCACACACACCACACACACACACACACACACACACACACACCATTTGCAGCAAAAAAAAAAAAAAAAAAGAAGCTAATCAGGCGCCCCCATAGGGGCCTAAAAATATCAGCATTTGGGAGCCTGCAGTGCCCGATATATAGCGGGTGCTGTACCATCACCTGCTATTTACCTGGTGGCCATATTTCCTCTTCGGTGCGCAAATACTGATATGTTTCACATTGGCGCCAATTGCGACACCCAATTAGTCCATTTGCCGCATGCGCCCTTTTTTTCCTTTTTTACTCATGCGCAGGGAAGAGACCGACGTCCTGCTGCATAATTCTGCACATTCTGTGCATCTTTTTTATTACATTAGCTGCTGTGAAATAACGTGTGGGTTTTTCTGCATACAAACACACATTGGTCTTGATTCACACAAGCATGATAGCTGATATTACGGTCATGCTATGCAGTTATCACGCGATCTGCCGCGTGCGAAGGTTTGCACGCGTAAAGGATTACGTTCGCATGCAAACATGTTTGCGCGTGAAAGCGCATGTCATCACATGCAAACCCTTGTTTAACACGCACACGTAATCCTTTAGGCTTGTGCGCGGCAGGTCGCGTGATAACTGCATAGCACACCCGTGATATTAGTTATCACGCTTTTGTGAATCAAGCCCCTGGTGTGAAGAAAACACACACAGAAAACTGAAAGACAAGTGCCCCGTGCATTATAGTGGATGATATATGGCAGGGGTCCCAGCCTTTTTCGGCCCAGGGACCGCTATCTAGACCGAACTTTTTTTTTGGGGGGGGGGGGGGGGGAGGGTTATAGGTAGCCAGGTAAAGTATGGGTAGCCAGTAGAGTTGCCCCAGTATAGGGAGTATAGCTGCCCCAGTATAGGGAGTATAGCTGCCCCAGTATAGGGATTATAGCTGCCCCAGTATAGGGAGTATAGCTGCCCCAGTATAGGGATTATAGCTGCCCCAGTATAGGGAGTTTAGTTGCCGCAGTATAGGGGGTTTAGTTGCCCCAGTACAGGGAGTTTAGGGTTAGGCACCACCAGGGGAGTGGTTAGGGTTAGGCACCACCAGGGGGGTCTTAGGGTTAGGCACCATCAGGGGGGTCTTAGGGTTAGGCACCACCAGGGGGGTAGTTAGGGTTAGGCACCACCAGGGGGGTGGTTAAGATTAGGCACCACCAGGGGGGTGGTTAGGGTTAGGCACCACCAGGGGGGTGGTTAGGGTTAGGCACCACCAGGGGGGTAGTTAGGGTTAGGCACCCCCAGGGGGGTGGTTAGGGTTAGGCACCCCCAGGGGGTCTTAGGGTTAGGCACCACCAGGGGGGGTTAGGGATAGGTACAGAGAGGGTCTGTGTGTTAACGTTAAATAACAATAAGGCTTTAACGTTAAATAGCGATAAGCGGCAAACGTATTAGCGGCAACACCGTGCGCCATTATTCGCAGGCGCCATTTTCAGATGGATCCACCCGGAATGCTAATTGAGCCTTTCAATTGTTGCTCTAGAACTCGCTTATCATATCCATCACCACCAGACAGCAGGAAATGGATCAGCTGAAACGCAAACTGGAGAACGCCAAGACCAAGCTGCTCATTGAGATTAAGGTATGACTCTCCCTGGAATGCAGGTTTTTAAATGTTTAAGATTTAGAACGGTTTGTGTTGCGGTTACTTCAGGAAAGTACTTCTGCCAGGCCTGTCAAAATGGAACATGCTATAGAGTAGATGGAGTTGTCCGACCCCTGCCTCTTCTTCATCCCTGGCAGGGCAGTTTCTGGCCATTTTGGTGACTAGTCGGTGTCAAGAGGCCAACCTGCTCTGTCATCTCTCCATTTCAGCCTACCAAAAGAGCCTCGAGGAGGTGTCAAAACTACTACCTTGCCTAGCGCCCCATTACAATTTAATCTATCTCTGGTCTTTATACAGGGGCGTAACAATACCCCCTGCAAGGGATGCAGGTGCAGGGGGGCCCTTGGAGGGTGAAGCCTGGTAGGGGGCCCGCCCAGGGCCATTTTAAGGGGCAAGAGGGAGGCACAATGCAGGATACTGGGGGCACCTATAGCTGGCTAACCTATACTGTTGACACCTATGGCTGGCTACCTATACTAGGGGCACCTATACCTTTCTATACTGTAAGTATGTTTTTTTCAGTTTTTTTTTTTTTTATAAATATCCCACCTGGCTTGTCTTTCCAATTTCAGTTTTGAGTGGGGTTGGTGTGGAGTGGGGTTGGTGTGGAGTGGGGGGGGCCATCCAAAGTTTTGCAGGGGGCCCAGTGATTTCCAGTTATGGCCCTTTCTTTACAGGTTGGCTTATTCTCCTAGTGGAGATACAGAGGAGTTGCAATAATCAATACAGACCAAGGGCTTGATTCACAAAAGAGTGCTAACTGTTAGCACGGCCGTTTTCGCGCGGAATCGATATCGTTTTCATGTGAAAATTTGCATTTGCGCGCGAAAACGCGATTGTGCGAAATGCGAAAATTCACGCGAAAACGGCCGTGCTAACAGTTAGCACTCTTTTGTGTATCAAGCCCCAAGTCTATCAAACGCAGATCAGTATCTGACTACTGCTGCTGAAGTCTATTGATGAGGATGGTCTTCTTGTTGTGTTGCAGATGAGGAAACAGGCATCTTCTGACCTCAACGTGCTGAAGGCTGAGCTAGCCCAGAAGAAGGCCCAGTCTACATTATCCAACCCACCGCCGCTATGACATCCCCATCCATGCTGACTTCTGCAGTATTAACAATACATTGTCCATCCCAGGGTGTCAAATCTGTACTCCAGGCACTGCTTTTGTTTTTAAAAGTGGTGAAAGGGGAAGGTCAGGTTTCCCTGTTTTCTGTGTCCTGCTTGGCGATATTTTGCCTAATTTCCTGTGTCTGTGACACAGGCTCAAATGTGCCTGGCTCTCCTTGTCTGGAATACAATTTACATGTACTGTATTTCTAATGTCACATACAGAAAAGGCCATCAAGAATAGGACTTTACGGGGTAATATTAACCCCCTTGGCATTCTTATTCTTTCTGGATTTTAGGGTCTAAAAGCGGTGCAATTTTTTTTGCACCCTTTCAGACCCTAAAACCTGGAAAAAAATCATGCCGCCAGGGAGATCTGCAGCAGTTTTTCAATCTCTCACCTCCCTGACTCCAGCGCTGCAGTTATGCCTCCATCCTCCGGGTGGTGCTGCAACTCTAAAGTGAAATTGCCGGTAGAGATGTCGCGAACGGTTCGCCTGCGAACGGTTCCAGGCGAACTTCGGTGGTTCGCGTTCGCCTGGAGCAGGCGAACTTTTCCGGAAGTTCGATTTCGCCCCATAATGCACTATGAGGGTCAACTTTGACCCTCTGCATCACATTCAGCCATTCAGGCTACACTAAGCCCTGCCCCCCCCCCCCTTATATAAGGCAGCCTCCGGCGGCCATTACACTCACTCGTGTGCCTGCTGCAAATAGACAGACTAGGGAGAGCTGCTGCAGATTTTTTCTCCTAGGGAAAGATTAGTTAGGCTCTTGGCTTGCTCCTGGATGATTGTTATTGCTAAAATAGCACCCCTCAACAGCTGTTTTGAGAGCTAATGTTTTCCTGATGTGTTTTTTTGTGTGTGTTGCTCACTGACATTATACAGCCCTATCTGTTGCAGCTGGACCTTGGTAATTGTTATTACTGTGCCAGCCAGGCCCTTCCTAACTATCTATACTGGGACACCTACCTATGCCTACCTAACTACTGGGGCACCTACTTACCTATACGGGGACACCTACCTACCTATACTAGGGGACCTACCTATGCCTACCTACCTATACTGGGACTCCTACCTATGCCTAGCTAACTACTGGGACACCTACCTATGCTTACCTACCTATACTGGGTCTCCTACCTATGCCTAGCTAACTACTGGGACACCTACCTATGCTTACCTACCTATACTGGGTCTCCTACCTATGCCTAGCTAACTACTGGGACACCTACCTATGCTTACCTACCTATACTGGGACTCCTACCTATGCCTAGCTAACTACTGGGACACCTACCTATGCCTACCTACCTATACTGGGACTCCTACCTATGCCGAGCTAACTACTGGGACACCTACCTATGCTTACCTACCTATACTGGGTCTCCTACCTATGCCTAGCTAACTACTGAGGCACCTACCTACCTATACTGGGTCTCCTACCTATGCCTAGATAACTACTGAGGCACCTACCTACCTATACTGGGACTCCTACCTATGCTTACCTACCTATACTGGGTCTCCTACCTATGCCTAGCTAACTACTGGGACACCTACCTATGCCTACCTACCTATTCTGGGTCTCCTACTTATGCCTAGCTAACTACTGAGGCACATACCTACCTATACTGGGTCTCCTACCTATGCCTAGCTAACTACTGGGACACCTACCTATGCCTACCTACCTATACTGGGTCTCCTACCTATGCCTAGCTAACTACTGAGGCACTTACCTACCTATACTGGGTCTCCTACCTATGCCTAGCTAACTATTGGGACACCTAACTATGCCTACCTACCTATACTGGGTCTCCTACCTATGCCTAGCTAACTACTGAGGCACCTACCTACCTATACTGGGACTCCTACCTATGCCTACCTACCTATACTGGGTCTCCTACCTATGCCTAGCTAACTACTGGGACACCTACCTACCTATACTAGGTCTCCTACCTTTGCCTAGCTAACTACTGGGACACCTACCTATGCCTACCTACCTATACTGGGTCTCCTACCTATGCCTACCTACCTATACTGGGACTCCTACCTATGCCTACCTACCTATACTGGGACTCCTACCTATGCCTACCTACATACAAGAAGATAATAAGGTCGTTGCTTCATTGTGGACAGCCCAATTTGATCAGCTTGACAGTCACTGTTGTTCTATCATTGAGCTACCACAGCCCGGCGACCATATGGGCTGGAAAACTGCCACGGCCTGCACTCTGGCCATGTTGCGCACCAGTCCAGCACGGCCGTCACTACGCAAACAGCTGTTTGCGGTGCGTTACACAGTGAGTTTGGTGCGTCAGTGTGAAGCAGTACTCTAATTACACTCCCTGATTGACGTATACACATGCAAGATGTTTGAAAGCACTTTAGGCCTGCAATTTAGCATTCAATGTGATTTCTGCCCTTAAAACGCTGCTTTGCGTCAAATCCAGATTTTTTCCCCGGGACTTTTGGCATGTATCCCACTCCGCCATGCCCCCCTCCAGGTGTTAGAGCCCTTGAAACATCTTTTACCATCACTTTTGTGGCCAGCATAATTTTTTCAATTTTGCAAAGTTCGCCTCCCCATTGAAGTCTATTGCGGTTCGCGAACTTTTACGCGAACCGAACCTTCCGCGGAAGTTCGCGAACGGTGTTTGCGAACCGAAAATCGGAGGTTCGCGACATCTCTAATTGCCGGCTGTGAACATGACAACAGCTGGCGATCTCATCAGCAGGAAGCAGAGCCCCGGAGTAGAGGAAGAAGAATGGCGGCCGACATCAGGATCCCCCAGGAGGTATGTAGAAACACTTCCGCTGCGCGCTATACTCTGCACACAGCCTCTGGCGGCTACCCCGAGCAGAGGCGGAATTACTGCTCTTAGCTGCGGTTTTGCACCCTGAGCCTAGCTAGGGATTACCGCCAAGGAGGTTAAAGTAAACTTGCAACAAGAAAAAAAAAAAAGTCCCGGGTGGGTGCCTTAACTTGGGAGGGGAATGCCTCTGGATCCTAATGAGGTTTCCTCTGTCCTTTCTTGCAGGAATGTTTCTGAGAATTCCAAAGCCAGTAAAAAAGAATGCCTAATCTCCCAGAATGCTCTGACAGGAGAATTCCGCATTGGTAAACAGCCTGGGTCAAACATTGCAGGACTACATACCAATATACAGCAATCTATAGATACAGGAAGTGCTTCTGGTGCTGAAACCAGGAAAATTACCATAACATTGGGTATCCTGAATAATTTACTGCATTTTGCTATTTGTCACTACAGGGCCTCTATAAATAGCAATTTTGATTTTGCATTTTTTTTTCTTTCAATTAGTTTTTATTGAACATTTTTAAGTATACAAAAATGTGTTGACAAACATGAAATAAACAGTGTGTACTGCAAAGGTGCATAAAAGAAAGAAAAAAGGGAGCCTTACATCAAGGACTTCTGCAGTGGTCAGAGTTGTATAGTACCATAGGGCAGGGCCGTTTCTTGGCCAGTGCGGGCAGAGCTGGTGACGTTCGCTGCAGCCAAATGGAAGATTACCAGCTCGATCAGCTTCTGTTACTCCCCGTGGGTAGAGATGGCCCAAACCGTTCGCCGGGCGAACATCTCTGGGGGTTCTACTACTTCTGGGTCGCTATGACCCGGAGTAGTACGCCTGCGCTGCCCGGCGGAGCGAGTCCTAGATCGCACTCCTGTTGCCGGGCACTCTCTGTGCATGAGCGTGACGTCGTTCATGACATCACACACATGCGCAGAAAGTGCCCGGCAACAGGAGCGCGATCTAGGACGCGCTCCGCCGGGCAGCGCAGGCGTACTACTCCGGGTCATAGCGACCCAGAAGTAGTAGAACCCCCAGTGATGCAGAGATGTTCGCCGGCGAACGGTTCGGGAACCGGTCGCGACATCTCTGCTCCTGGGTTGCCTGCGTCAGACATCAAGTCATCTTCACGTCACCACCGAGTGATGACACCTGATGTCCTGTAACGGTACTGCAGGCTGTCAGTGCGCGGCGCCCATGAAGGGGTCGGCTTTCCAGGCTTCTTTCTCCTGTGTGGTTTCCTGGTCCCTGCTTCCTCCTGGATAAGCGCTGGTCACTAGTTAGTAGGCAGATCTACTTGTGACCTGTGGCTGTGTGTCTGTCCCTAAAGAGTAAGGGTTCTCGAGGCCACGGGGGTGGGGGAGAAGGGGGTGCAATTGTTACACCCTCGTCCTGGGTGCAGTTTAGCCTATAAACTACCCTTCCATAGGGTCAAATGATTTTACATAACATGACTGTGCTGCTGATGAGAAAGTGGATTTTGCTTCATTAACGGACTATGGGCGGCGCAGCAGAACTCAAGCAGGTACTAGCGGTATATAGCAAGTGTTAATTGAATTGTTGGTCCCTGTGTTGGTCAAATGTATCTATGGAAATTGGATAGACAATTCTTGTACTTACAGTATAATCCCCTGTAAAGTCGCACTCTTGATGGCCTTTTTTTCATCTGTTCGTTTATTTGCAATGATGGGATAATTGGTATACAGTACATAATTAGAACCCATTAAGGCAGGGGTGTCAAACTCAAATACAAAGTGGGCTGAAATTGAGCTCTGGGACCAAGTCGCGGGCCAACTTCAATGCTAGTGGCCACCTCTCTCCTTTAAAACGTTTCCTGGTGTCTAGTAGCTCCCCTCCATCCCCTATTTAGTGGTCCTCCCTTCATCTATACAATTCCCTGATGTTTGATGGTCCTCCTATCCTTTACAGTTTACTGGTGTCTAGTGGCCCCCATCCTGCCTTATACAGTTCCCT
Organism: Hyperolius riggenbachi; assembly: GCF_040937935.1. NCBI lineage: Eukaryota > Metazoa > Chordata > Amphibia > Anura > Hyperoliidae > Hyperolius > Hyperolius riggenbachi. Next base: position 35,629,253 of record NC_090651.1, on the reverse strand, counting down.
GGTCCTCCCTCCACCCCATACAGTTCACCGATATTTAGTGGTCCTTCCCCTATCTGCAGGGCCGGATTTGTACTCTTTACCACCCAAGGCCGATGTCGCCAGCCGCCCCATTCAGTATAGGTAGCCAGATGATCCCCTCCAGTATAGGTAGCCAGATGACTCCTTCCCCTTTTCCCTCCAGTATAGGTAGCCAGATGACTCCTCCCCCCTTTCCCTCCAGTATAGGTAGCCAGATGACTCCCTTAATCCATCTTTTTCTCACCCCCCCCCCCTCTTTCAGTATAGGTAGCCAGCTCACCTTCACACCGCAGCAGCCACCAGTGTCACTCATTTCTCCGCTGCAGAAGCTTCCTCTTCCTTTCCATCTCCAATGCTGCTCAAGTCTGTAGCTAGCCGCCCACCACAATGAAAACATGCACAGAGAGAAAGATGGCTGCTGCACAGGCCGCTGGCAGCAGAGTACCGCGGTCAGGCGCTCGCCTGATCTCTGCATTGCAGCATTTCCAAGCTTGCAAATGCTGCATAAGTTCAGCCTGCTGCTTTGGTGCCCCTGCTCCTGTGGTGCCCTAGGCCATGGCCTAGGTTGCATTGGCCTAAATCCGGCCCTGCCTATCCGTTTCCTTGTTTCGAGGACCGATGGAGTGCTCGGATTGCAGCTGTGGCTTCCGACTTCGAGATCATTATTCACTGTGCTAAATGCGCACCAATTGCAGGAAACACCGCTGTCATCCGGCCAATCAGAGATTGAGTCACTGGCACACCAGGACCAATCAGAGAGGAGCACTCAGACTGCACTACGAGTGGCCGCAATACCTGGACATAGAAGCGCCACCACAGCCAATCACAAGTCTTCAAGCCCCTCCTTGGCCAATCAGGTGGGAAATAAAGACCCCAGATGCAACAATCACGTCTGTCTGCTGCGTGGTCCGGACCAGGGTAGGCACCATTTCTATATTGAAAAGACAGAAGCATGGATGGTGTTTACAGAAACTAGGTAGGAGGCTGTGTCCAGGATCACCTGTCCCTGCATATACATACACTAACAGCTTCATGTGGTGGCCGTGCTGCAGCTCTATTCAGGCCACATATTTGGACATGGGTATTTTATTAGTTTCATGTGTTGTGAGACTAGTGTGTGCTTAATGGATCTTTATATACTGTGCATTTTACATGTTATATGTTATGAGAAAACTTTCAGGTTGATCCATTTGGTATTTGTATGCTCATATCCCTCACGTTTTGCAAGCTGTTGTGGGTCCAGGGGGGTGAAGCTGCACAAGACGCCCCTGCACCATAGACACACCAGGTTTAGTATATTTTTTTTCACATTTGATGTCCTCTAAATCTAGGTGCGTCTTATGGTCAGGAGCGTCTTATGGTCCGAAAAATACGGTAAACAGAAAATTGAAAATCTTCACTGCTGGTTGACTACTTCATTGGAACCACAAAACGTCCCAGCTAGGTCTTATTTTCAGGGTAGGTCTTATAATAGGGAAACATGGTACTACTACTACTCCTCCGCCTCCTCCTACTACTACTACTTCTTCCAACACTACTACTACTACTACTGTATGTATACCTTTGTGAAAAAAAAAAAAAGTTTTCTCAAGACGCCTCAAAAAGCAAGTACCGCTTGATCAAATGTGTTATCTGTACAACTTAATTGTATATATTAATTTATAAATAACACCTCTATGTGATGAACATGCTACAAAGCCAAATGTATTTTAAATATCTATATTTTGTATTAATTTTAGGACATAAATTACATTTAGTTATATTTTTGTAAATTCTGTAAAATATGAAATATTTGTAATGATCATTTCATTCATCTGCAGCACCACCTGCTGGCGGGAGTTTTTGGTAGTAGAAAAGTATCTGGATTTAGGACTGGTTCACACTTGGGCCTGGACCAAAACCGGAGCCACAGATACCAATGTTAAAAATAGCAGCCGTGTTCACTCACTTTCCGGAGGATCCATTTTGAAAAACTGATTGGAGAGTCCGGACTTGTCCGGACTTCGCGGACCCCGGTTGGGACTTCACAGTGCCCGGATACACAGAGGGGTAGTGGCAGGCAATGCAAAAACTGATCTCCCTCTACACAGACACAGAAACGGAGGCAGATCCGGATTGCCTTCTGCCTGCTTCTCCCCTCAAGTCATAGGTGCCTCCTGATAGGCTGGAGGTGGAAGCAGCCAGGAAGAGGGCAGCGGGCACAGCGGGTTGGGATGGGGAGTAAGACCCCCCCCCTCATCTTGGACCCCCCATCCCCGCCCCCTCTCCAGCTAGTTTCTGTTAAAATCCGTCGGGCAGCGAGCGACAAACTCACTTACTTCCTTGCATTCCACCGCTCGCCGTGTCACTTCCTGCAATGCCGCCCTTCATTGGGCGGCATTGCAGGAAGTGACACGGCGAGCTCCCCGATGGATTTTAAAAGAGACTAGCTGGAGGGAGAGCAGGGCTGGCACTACCATAGAGGTAAAGGGGGCAATTGCCCCAGGGCCCCAGAGCCTGTAGGGGCCCCAAAGGTGTCTCCCCATCTTAACTCATGCTCCCCGGGGGCCTTTGCAGAGTTTTTGGCAGAGTAGCATCTCACCTGTGCTGGCGGGCAGGTGAGACACTATACTGCCAAAGACTCTGCAGGGGCCCCAGGAAGTACAGTTAAGCTGGGAGTGAGGGTCAGGAGCCGTATCATGGGCCCAGGAGGGAATTTTGGCTGCAACAAAGGGCCCCTAATTCTGCTTCTTGTTCGAAGGGGTGTTTGTTGGGGACCCCCAGACTAATTTTGTCCTGGAGCACCATTGAAACCGGCCTTTAGGGTGAGCGGGGAAGGGGGCACCCAGGTAAGGAGGGGGGTTCGACCCCCCACTCCTTCCTGCCACTGTGCCTGTTGCCCCCTTCCTGCCTGCTACCTGCTCCAGCATGGCGGCCCTCCCACCTACGGCCACTGAATGAACTGGAAACGTGCTGCAAAAATGCAGCACAGATCTGTTTTCTTCTCACTTCTGTTCCGGTTACTGAATACCGGAGCCCGGACCGCGGATTGCTTTCATCAACCGCATGTAGTGTAGCTATGACTATGCTCCGATACGCACGAGCTGTTATTTGTGTATCAAGGATGTCGGAATAAAGATTTTTCACTTTTCCTAACCATTTGGTGTAGCGGGACATTCCTCTTTGATTATTGCATGTAGCGTGGAAAAAGCCTTACTTTAGTAAGAAAAGTCAGTTAACTGCAGTCAATAGGACTTGTCACGCTCCTCTCTATCAGGTTTGCAGTCACAAATGCTCAGCATTTTTTCTAGCGTTGGAAGTCGTGGCCGTGGAACCCAAATTTCTCCTCCTTACCAATAAATACAATGGGTTCATATGGTGATGCCCCAAAATTTTATTATTTTGCCTTTTTTTTTTCTTTTTTACCAACAGCTGGGACGGTTAAAGTTAGCTGTGGGGGTGGAAGGGTAAAGGTTAGGCATTGGGAGGATTGGGTAGTTTAGCGGTGGCGGGGGGGGGGGGGGGGAATTAGCGGCAGCGGGGTCAGCTAAGATTAGCTGCGGTGGATGAGGGTAGGCGTGGGGGTGTGTGTTTGAGGTTAGCCATGGGGGACTGCGGCAGTGGGAATGGTTAATGTTAGGCATCAGTAGTGGGAGAGTTAGGGTCTTAACCACTTGCCGACCGCACGCTTATACCGTGCGTCGGCAAAGTGGCAGCTGCAGGACCAGCGACGCAGTACTGCGTCGCCAGCTGCAGGCTGATTAATCAGGAAGCAGCCGCTCGTGCGAGCGGCTGCTTCCTGTCAATTCACGGCGGGGGGCTCCGTGAATAGCCTGCGGGCAAATGTAAACACAAGCGGAAATAATCCGCTTTGTTTACATTTGTACGGCGCTGCTGCTGCGCAGCGCCGTAAGGCAGATCGGCGATCCCCGGCCAATCAGCGGCCGGGGATCGCCGCCATGTGACAGGGGACGTCCTGTCACTAGCTGCACAGGACGGATAGCGTCCTGTGCAGCCCAGATCTCCCGGGGGAGCAGGTAGGAGAGGGAGGGGGGAGAATGTCGCCGCGGAGGGGGGCTTTGAGGTGCCCCCCCCGCAACATGCCTGCAGGTAGGAGCGATCAGACCCCCCCTGCACATCATCCCCATAGGGGGAAAAAAAGGGGGGCGATCTGATCGCTCTGTGTGGCCGCGGATCTGTGCTGGGGGCTGCAGAGCCCACCCAGCACAGATCCAAACAAACAGCGCTGGTCCTTAAGGGGGGGTAAAGGGTGGGTCCTCAAGTGGTTAATGTATTAGTGCGCGTTGGTATGCGTTTTTTTCCATAGCAGTGCATTGTGAAAAAGGTTTCAGTTCAAACGCATATAGTGTGAACTGAGCCATAGGAGAACATGGACATTACTTTGAAAATCAGTTTTCTTTCAGTTATAACGGAGAGCAACTGATTAATGGTGCCCATATATGGTACAGTTTTTTTTTCATCCAATCTTACCATTTCTATGTAGTATAAGGGTAAATTAAGTAAATACACTGAAAGGATAATTTAGGCAATTCCCTTATATTACATAGAAATGGTAAGATTGGATGAAAAAAAAATTGTACCATGTTTGGGCACCATTATAGTGTAAAGTAGGCCCAAAGGTGGCCAAACACCATACCGTTTTTTAAATATCTGTATAATTCAAGAATAGCAATCAATATTTCTGACTGATTGTAACAATTCAAAAATCTGACCAATGTACCTGTGTTCAATTTTTCCCTAATCATGAATAAAATAATTGAGAGCTCAGAAAAAATTGATTGGAACTGTACAGCAAGAAATGGACAACCCATCACACACCATACAATTCTTGATAAAGTTGGTCTGAATGAAATTTCCAACATGTCCAATCTCCAAAAATCTAAAAAAAAATTGGAAATTCGATCGGATTCAACGATTGAAAAGAAAGAAAAGCTCTTGATTTTTCGGCACAACCGATCAAAATTATAGAATTGGTGAAAAATTGGATCTTAATTGTATGGTGTGTGGCCACCTTTAGGCTTAGCTTTTAGCTTTATTAAAATGTTATGGCTAATAGCTGAATATTGGCAAATTTACCGATATTCTTTTTAGTACCACTGTAATGTGTATTTATGGCCACTTGTCACTAGGGGGCAGTGTGAGACAATAACAGAGAACTTCTGCTTTCAGTTTCTATATCCTCTGCTAGTCTAGAGAGATGAAAGCATTCCAAGAATTTACAGCACAGCGAGTTCTGCCAACTGTGGTAAAAAGCAGTGAACTTATCTCATACGAGATAACTCTATTGAAGTTAAATTGCAGCCAGAAGTAGCTAGGTTTCTGGAAGGATGGAGGCTGAACTGCCCAACCAGCCTCCCATGTGAAAGAGGCCTATAAGTTCTACTATGGAATGCCCCTTGAAGTGTTGCCTAGCAGCAGGCTGCAATGTGGCTAGGCAGATTGTCAGCAGAGGGCTGGAGATGAACAACACTTATGGGATTAGCGCCTTCCACATGTCTCTGGACTGTTGCTGGGCTACAGGATTGTCTGAGTAATCCAGATGATCTCCATTCCACATGCCGATCCCTCGCAGACCGAGCTTCTTGATGTAGGCCGCCTTTAATGCAATACTCTGCGGGTCATCGTACCACACCTGATGAAGAGCTCCTTTCGTGTCCTGGAAAACATTTATATAGATATCTTTAAATTTTCTCTTATATGTCATCAGGGACATCTGTGGTGCTGATAGTATGGCAAAACCCCTCCCACAGACTGATGTAGGGGCCATGGTCACCAGATTAAACATGGATGCATACTATTTGTACAATGCAACAATAAGCTGACTCATAATCCTAAGTAATCTGCTACTTATAAAGATGTAATAATTGCATAGATGCAGATAAGGCCATTTCTGAGCATAGACCATCTAGGCAAAAATCTAGATTATCCTCTAGTGTTTATGGTGAAATACAGCACCTTTTCTATTGATGAACAAATAAATTCATAAGTGACTACCGTAATTCTTAGTACATAGTTTTGTGTGCAGATAATGCACATGAATGTCATCCAGCATAGTCATGTAGTGATTTGCTGCTGTACAAAAACAGCAACTGCGAACTTACTAGCTTTCCAGCAGCTCCACTTTGTCTGGATATGACTCAGGTGAGGCCTGCATTCTTCTGCCTCCTGATGACAGTTCTTAAAAACTCCAGCCTGGCTTTGCTGGATCATTTATGCTGCCCATATTCTCCAGCCCTTGAAAATCACCCACACTATTGAAACAGGTGGTATTGGCACATGGAACTCACTGTCTGGTGACGAAACCTGGCGCCCCATAGCAGCAATGTAATGCTGTGGGGGGCGTAAGGGTAATTCAGGGCTTGCTGGACCCTAAATTACACTTCCTTCTGAGTTGCGACAACTAGAAGGGGGAATAGTATTTAATGCAGTGTTTTGCGGCAGCAGGTAGAGACGTCATTCGGCTCTCCCGGCGCCCAACTCACCAGCGACGCGTACATACGTATGCAACACTATACCGGCTGAGGCAGGGCTGTGGAATTAGGGCAGTTTTGGGTAGTTGGAGTCGGATTATTTTTGTACCAAATCCACTGCCCTGGTAAGTATTAGACGAAGGAGTCGGAGTCATTTCAGGTACCTAGAGTCGGAGGTTTATAAACTGAGGAGTCGGAGTTGGAGTCGGATGATTTTTATACCGACTCCACAGCCCTGCTTGACAGTTGGCATCAGTTTGGTGTGTGTTTCTCTGGCTATGTGTATGTAGAGAAAGAACCGCACACCTTGTTGTGTAAATGCTGGTGCAGGACTCCTAGGCAACATCAACAAGTATCCAATGGAGGAGTCGCACAGTGTTTCAGACGCAAGTTTATTAGGGGTCTATAGGGGTCCCCTTTGTCAAGGCATAGACATAAAATACATACTGTATATACAGTATATATATATACAGTGTGTATGTATATATATATATATATATATATATACACACACACACTATATATATATATATATATATATATATATATATATATATATATATATATATATATATATTTATTTTTTCCTGCCTCTGCCTTGACAAAGGGCAGAGGCAGCCTATGAACCCCTATAGGCTCCTTTCGGAGTCTATAGGGGTCTAAAAGTTCCGAAACGATCGGCGGCCCTTCGGTCAGGTGAACATTGCATGTGTGTGATGGAGCAACAAACTTGCACTTTTGCTTCTGAAAGACTGTGTGCGGACTCCTCCTTTAGGGCCTGTACACACTGAAAAACGCAAGCAAAATCGCAAGCGCATGCGTTTTTAAAGTGCCTGTAGTTTTAAAAACGCATGCGCTTTTGCCTGCGTTTTTTGTGCGTTTGCGTTTTTCTTGTAATTGCTGATTGGCTAAAGAATCCTTTGTTTTTTTTCTAGTTTACATTTCAACAGGAATCAGGAGATTGCAGAGTCTTCTGGGATACGGACTTCTGAAAAACGCAGGCAAAAACGCAAGCGCATGCGTTTTTAATGCGTTTTTCATGCGCTGCGCTTAAAAAAGCGCAGCAGGCACTGCGATTGCGTTTTTCTAAAAACGCATCGCACCAGTGTGTACAAGTCATCACGATTTTCTCTCTTTTTCAAAAGACCTTGCGTTTTTAAAAACGCAACGCAAGCGCAGCAGTGTGTACAGGCCCTTAGATAATTTTCTATGACTGTGTTCACACATAAAAGGTGTAAATTTCCAGTCAGGTAAAACTGATAGAAAACTGATGCAAAACTGACAAGACTGGGCCAGAAATGTGCAGATTTATGTGTGAAGCAGCCCCGAGTATACATAAAAGGACACAAAATACAGTAACATTACAAACCTTGTAGTTATAAAATGGAGCTTTCTGTCCATCATCCCACAAGCGACCAGTGAGAGAGCCGTTCACCTGCTTCATGATGGTGCGATATGGGATTTGGCGACCCACCGCATCACTGCATGGAGCCCCCCGGAATGGCCGTTCTTCCAGTGTGCACTTATTATCCTAGAAGAAATGCAGGAAACTAAGTCCAATAGCCAACAGAGACATGAATGTTATGTTTGCACATGGTTAAAGGACAACTGAAATTAGATGGATTTGGAGGCTGCCATATTTATTTCCTTTTAAACAATATCAGTTGCCTGGCACCAGCGTGTGCATAGCCACTCCGGCTTACTGCGCAGGTGCAGCCGTGATCATGCTGGAAGAAGAGTGCACCCCGACAACAAGCCCTTGTCAGTATACGCTGGGGGGGGCGGAGTCCACACTCGGCGATGAGGGACTGGAGGACAGCGTGGGAAGCCTCTAGAGTCCAGTGGTTTCCCACTTTCTAGGCAATTCTTTACTTTTTGTCCCGAGCTTTGGCTCAGGTTCACTTTAATGGACTAATCAGTACTTCAGAGATTGCAGGACCCATTACATTCTCTATAGCCCCCTATTGCTGCAGTTTGGCAGCTTGTTTCAGTTGGGCTGCCGGGCAACTGGTATTGTTTAGAAGAAAATAAATATGACCGCCTCCATATCCATCTCACGTCAGGTGTACTTTAACCACTTCACCACTGAGGGGTTTTACCCTTTGAGCACCAGAGCAATTTTCATCTTTCAGCGCTCCTTCCATTCATTCATCTATAACTTTATCATTACTTATCGCAATGAAATGAACTATATCTTGTTTTTTTCGCCACCAATTAGGCTTTCTTTAGGTGGGATATTATGCCAATAATTATTTTATTCTAAATGTGTTTTAATGGGAAAATAGGAAAAAATGTGGGGGAAAAAAATCATTATTTTTTCAGTTTTCGGCCATTATAGTTTTTAAATAATGCATGCTACTGTAATTAAAACCCATGGCATTTATTTGCCCTTTTGTCCCGGTTATTACACCGTTTAAATTATGTCCCTATCACAATGTTTGGTGCCAATATTTTATTTGGAAATAAAGGTGTCTTTTTTTCAGTTTTGCGTCCATCCCTAATTACAAGCCCATAGTTTATAAAGTAACAGTGCTATACCCTCTTGACATAAATATTTAAAAAGTTCAGTCCCTAAGGTAACTATTTATGTTTTTTTATTGTAATTTTTTTTTTTAATTACACAAAAAAAAAATTGGGGAGTGTGGGAGGCAATGAGTTAATTTATTGTGTAAAACTAATGTATGTGTACATGAAAAATGCTTTAGGGTGTAGTTTTACTATTTGGCGACAAGATGGCCACAGTGATTTTTTTTGTTCATGCGACCTGCAAGCGTCCGGAAGTACGCTTGCAGGAAGCACAATGAGACTGGGAAAATCACAATGATCGCGCTGTTTCTCATAGAAGCAGCTGATCATTGCGGGGGCTTAGATCAATGAACGGGAACGTTTTTTCCCGTTCATTGATCTCTGGGGGCGAGGCGGTGGCGGCGTGCACGAGCCTTGGGGCGCGCGGACGAGCGAGCGGGAGCGCGGACAGCGGCGGGAGGTGCGGATTTCTCCATCCCTGGTGTTAACAGGGTGGAAAAAGGTACGGAGAAATCCGCACCGCTGGGGGTAAAATGGTTAAGCTCTCCTTAAGTCCAGGTCCGCTTTCAGGGTCACATAGACTTGACAATGATCCCCAGCTTGAGAGAACCTAACAGACCTTTGTAGGTACAGTACATGTATGTGGGTGTACATTAGGATGGTTTCTAGCCATTTTGGCACCCCAGGTAAGGTACCTACTTTATAAACATTATACTGTTTATGTACAGCCTGGGTCTTTATAGATTAATATATTGTCCTGGTAATCCCGAGATGTAACAATCGACATAGCAGTTCCCATTTAGGTATTAAAATTACCATAATGGAACTAGCAGTTGGCTACAGAAATTCCGTAAAGTACACTGTGCTAAGACTAGCTCTGTGTTGCCCCCCTCCTACAGTTGTCACCCTAGGCATCTGCCTGGTTGCTTATTCCTAAAAATGGTCTTGATGTACATACAAGCACATGCTTCCATGGTGTTGAGTATATATGTTGTGGTCATTCTATAACAGAGGTCACGGTTGCAGCAATACATAATGTACATGCTTATGATAGAAGAAAATAAACCTCACCTCTGTTAACTGGAGACAGACATAATCATATCCATACCAGGGGACACCCATCACCAGCTTCTTGGGGTCAATGCTCATATTCATGAACTGCTCATAGCCTGAAAAAGAACTGATGGTTTAGCCCCAACAGCTTGCAAGTCCAACTTGTTAACCTAATCTTTTCAGTGGCGTAGCTAAGGAGCTGTGGGCCCCGATGCAAGTTTGACAATGGGGCCCCCAAGCGCTCTATACATAACAATTGATGCGGTGCACCAAAACCTGCTAATAGCAACTATAGTGTCAGAAGTGCAAGAAGGGGATGAGGATCAGTCTGTTAATGATTACTACTATTCATAGTATCTATAGAAGTGATAATTATGAGCACAGGACCAATAGAGAACTAATACTGCAGTTGAGGGAGGGCCCTTTGGGGCCCCTCTGACCCAAGGGCCCCGATGCGGTCGCAACCTCTGCAACTCCTATTGCTACGCCCCTGAATCTTTTCTGTTGAGCTTACATTTCCAATAGCTGCAGCTCTGCCTTTTCTATACACTCACCAGCACTCTTCTCCATACTTGGGAATTCAGATGGGAATGTTGCAGTGCCCAGAAACTGGTGAGTATCCAAAACAGGACATCAAGCATGATGACCAGAGATATAAGCACAGCCAAGAACAGATCGAATGATTGGAAAGAACTGTAACCGCGCATGCACATAACGTTTTGGGCTATGGCTGCCATGCACAGGCACTCAGGAGATGGGACAGATCCTGCACTGTAGCTGTGACTCAGCATGCCAAAGTGTGGGCCAATGGAACTTAACGGCCACAGAGATTATGGTGGGGCTGGAAGAAGCCCCAGGTATGGATAATCTTGGGGGGGGGGGGAGGGGGGGGAGGGAGGTGGGGTGCTGGTGGGGTTGGTTAGTTCAGTTGTGCTTTGAGAATTGAAGGCTGAACTAGAGCTTTTAGTGGTGGATAGGAACTTCAATCCAGTATTTCACTTCATCCCAATTAGTAGCCGTAGCCGGTACCCACTTTGCCACGAGAAATGAGGGAGGGGGGGGGCTGTGTGGCTGATATTGTGGTGACACTCCTCCCACAGTGTGTCAAGGCCATGGCCCTATCAGTTTCCTCTCTGTGAAACTCATTGCATTGTGGGAAATAACTTCTGACGTCTGTCCCATCTACCAACCAAGCAGTCAGTGGCGTAACTAAGAATCACTAGGCTCCCCTGCTATACTTTGAATGCCCCCCTCGCTTTCTGCACAGGTAAACTGAGAACCAATGTTATGTAAATGGCTAGTGCACACTTGAATGTGTTTTCCGTATGCAGATAAAAACAGACAGCAGTAAAGCACTGCATGCATTTTCTCTATCATCTAGGGTGGCCATACGTCTGGATTTCATCCGGACAGTCCGGTTTATGGACTTCTGGTCCTCCGTCCGGCGGAAGTCCAGGATGGACGGACAGAAGGCCTCCTTTTTGGATCGCTTTTTTTTTTTTTTTTGTTTTAACTAGGGTGAACACGAGCCGGCTCTTTGGGAGCCGAGCGGCCGAACCAAAAGAGCCGATGCTTAAAGAGCTGGAATTCCCATCACTAGACTGAGACTCAGCCTAGTGATGGGAATTCCGGCTCTTTAAGCATCGGCTCTTCTGGCTCGGCCGCTCGCCGGTCATGGAGCAACTCACTCGGGGGGAGGGGCACCAAGGCAGAGCACCAAGCGGGTGGCAAGCGGCAGCTGGGGCGACCTTCCGAAACGTCTCACAGGTACGGCTCAGAGCATCATGCATGCCTGCACACGCCAGCACTCCCACACTCCTGTGAACCTGCGACCTCCTCCCGCCCCCGTCCTCCTCCCTTCCGATTACGGCTCGGATCAATCAGCCATCACCCCTGTGTGCCAATCTCATAGCATTTGTGGCGAAATCTGCTGCCAATCTCATAGCATTTGTGGCGAAATCTGCTGCCAATCTCATAGCATTTGTGGGGAAATCTGCTGCCAATCTCATAGCATTTGTGGGGAAATCTGCTGCCAATCTCATAGCATTTGTGGGGAAATCTGCTGCCAATCTCATTGCATTTGTGGGGAAATCTGCTGCCAATCTCATTGCATTTGTGGGGAAATCTGCTGCCAATCTCATTGCATTTGTGGAGAAATCTGCTGCCAATAAGATTGCATTTGCAGAGAAATGTGCTGCCAATCTCATTGCATTTGTGGGGAAATGTGCTGCCACTCTCATAGCATTTGTGGGGAAATCTGCTGCCAATCTCATTGCATTTTGTAGGGAAATCTGCAAATCTGATTGCATTTTTTGGTCGGCCGGCCGGCCGGCCCCTCCACCATGTGGACTATTGTGCGTCACTGTCCTCGGTACAATGTCCTCCTTTTCAGGGTGTGAAGTCCTCCTTTTTGGGGTTCTGCAAGTGGCCACCCTACTATCAACTACATTAGCTTTTGTCATAAGACATGCACGTTTTCACACATACAGTACAAACACACATGGTGTGCAGAAAACGCATACAGAAAACCCACAGACAAGTGTGTTCCCAGCCTCAGCTTATTACACTCACTCTGTCCATCTCTGATGGAGCAGAACTGGCTCTGCAGACTCCTCCAGCATCACTACAGTGCAGAGCACTTGGGGAGGGGTAGAGAGGTTGGGGGCTGGGCACTGTATACAAGAGCCTGCTGCACACTGAATAGGGACTGTCTACAAGTCTGTCTACAAAACTTCGTATGATTCCTTATCAGTGGCTGAGCAGATGCAGTTATTAGAGTAACTGTGCAGAGAGCAGAAAGTTTTTTTTCTCCTCACACCCTTAGTTGTCAGTCTCTTAGGACAGGGAAAAGAAACTTCTCCTCCCATGGGGCTAGCTGTGGCTTCTGGGCCCCCTTGCAGCTGCATCCCTTGCAGGGTCTATTGTTACGCCCCCCCCCCCCCCTGCTTATACTGCATGTACAATACAAATACAAGTGAACACATGTTTGAAAGTCACCAGTGATGGTCTTGTTGAGTGGGGCGTTGGCTGCTGCAATGCATTCCGTCCAAATCTGAGACTGCTCATCATAGGACATGACAAACAGGAAGTCAGAGAACTCGGCTATGGCGGAATAGTTGTAGCAACGATTATCCACACAGCTGGGGGACCATGCGACATCAAAGGTCACCTGCAGATGGAGAAATGGAGGTTATTTCCTTTTTTTTTATATACAGTATTACCAGCTTTACTCACCACAGAACTAATCACATCTGCCTCAGAGGAACTATTAATCTAACACTTCTTAACACATATGAATATGAGCACATATTGCGCAAACCTACTTTTCAAAAGATACCAGTAAGCCTATCAGAATCTGTTTAAACTGTGGCTGAAGCCTGAGGGACCGGAGGAAACTTAGGCAAAGATGCAGGAAAAAAAATTCTCATCAAGCTCCAGACAATAAGGGCCTATTTCCACTGTACTGGGCATGCCTCTTGCGAGACATGATGCTGTCACAGCTGTGATACGAGACGCATCCAAGAGTGGTTGTCTCTCACTTCTCACACTATCTTGCAGAGGCGTTGCTAGGATCCAAAGAGATCCAGGGCACTTTGGGGCACTACAGCTGGAAGATGGGTGTGGCCATACACCAGATTGTGGGTGTGGTCATGGGTGGAGCAAAATTTACATGAACTTAACAGCGGTCTAAGTAGGCCTGCCCAGTAAATTTGGATGAAGCCCCCCTTTCCATGAATGCAAAACAAAAATGCAGCATATCACATAAATAGGCAGTGTCACTTCACCATAACTAGGCAGAGTTACAAAACTAGGCAGCATTCCCTGACTTTTAACTGGACCCTCTGCCATGCTCCCACGGGCTTCTCATTGAGGCTCCACAACTCCCGGCATGCCCCCATAGAAGAACCACAGCTCCCTGCATAGCCCCATAAAGGCATCACAGCATCTAGCATGGAATCTGTATTGTACATAGCTGAGGGAGACCTTTTAGGAATCCCCCCTTGAAATTCCCTGGTTTGCGCCTGATTAGATTTATAGACTGGTCATTTCATGGTCAGAGGGAAGGTGAACAAAATCAGTAGAGGATCAAATACTTCTTTCCCTAACTGTACATTCAGTTCCTCTTTAAATAAAAACAAGCCAGTTTCCACACCGCTAGACATATTGGTATATATTTGGTTTGGTTTCAACACCAGCACCTTGGTTCTCCAGGGTCATGTTGCACAAAGTTCTATTTGTTTTTAAAAAACCTGCACAGCAGCAATATTAAGATAAAACTCAAATGACTGACCAGCCTAGACTGAGTACACAGCCAAACGCTCATATTATTTCCACAGATTAATGTTTTCTGGTGTCCATCACTGTATGACCAGACACAAAAACCAAAGAACAAGAAAACCCCTAATATAGTACAGCAAAGTTCCTAGTATCCGGCTCCGGTGGGGATCCCCTGATGCCAGATACATGTGCTTGCCGGTTGCTTGAGCAACTGGCCGAAAAAGCACAAACCTCCTCCCGTGCAGAGGCGCTCATTCAATACTTGGATTGAACACAGCTTTTTTGAACTCCTGTATAGCCTGAGGAAGCGGTGCTGTGGCCCGCGAAACGCGTTGCATCTTTAGGAGTTACACTGTTTAATAAATGCATTCTACTCTACCTCAGAGTCTTGTTGTCCACTGCTAGAGGGAGGTAAGTCCACCTTACCTTCCCTCTTTTTACTGTTTTTAAATAATAGTGTTTTTACTCTTTTTGGCGCCTCTGTTCTATCTGCGTTTGATACATACTCCTCCCGTGCAGGATAACGTACTCACCAAACCTCCAGCGACGTCACATCTCCTAGCCTTCCTGTAGCTCAAAGCAGCTCTCCGGCGTCCTCTCTGCATGGCTCTCAGCGTGTCACCTGACCCATGTCAGGTCACGTGACACGTTGGGAGCCATGGACGTAAGCCAGAAATCTGGTAGGAACTACAGAAAGGCTAGAAGACATCACTGGAGGCCCGGTGAGTATTTTATGACCTGCAACTCCCCTCCAAACAGTCCCTGCTATCCCCCCAAGCATGCCAGATTGCCGGTTAGTTGAGACTTCCAGTTGCCTGAGTTTTAGATAACAGGGACTTTGCTGTATAAAGACTCAAGTGAGTGTAATTTGCTAGATTTACAAAAATGCATGTATCTGTTTTGAAAGTTTGAATCTATCTAGTTTTTGAGGCATATTTTTACCTATTTGTTACTTTTTTTTCTAATTTTAATTATCCACAAAATATGCCTTATCTTTTTTTTTTTTTTTAAATTAAGTAATATGTGAGTCTGACTGCATTTTATCTTACACACTATCCCCTCCTGCTGATGTGCACTTTCAGTTATTGTCAGACGAAATTATTTTCACAGATTGTATCAGGGGGCAGGTTTTGAAAAGATTGCTGTACAGGCACGCTGTTCCATCTCCCAGCAATGTGTCCTGGACTACGGGGCTGCAGATTTCTCAGACAGGTCTCTATGAGTGCCCCCCATTTCCTTGCCGTCTAAACTGCTGATGATGATTCTAAGCCAAGCTCCTACTCCCCCCACACAGCATGCTGTGTCAACTCCTTTAGCTAGGATGCTTCAGCTCATTTCAAGTTTAGATAAGATGATAAGATGATTTTAAACTGTAGAGGACTTATTTTGCCTAACAAGGATGAAAAGAATACTTAGCACTTTTTAAGCTATGAAATAAAGGGTGTATCATCCTCGATCTGTGTATGCACTATGTGGAAGAACTTGTTTTTTTAGCTATATGCTATAAGTTGAGAGTGATAGATAGACAGTCTGTGCTGTAGGTGTAGTTAGGGTTATCAGTGCCCATGGACAAAGATGCAAAGTTTTTGCGCCCCTCCCTGGACAAAATGGGTGTGGCCACACATCAGAATGTGGTTGTAGTCATGGGTGGAGACAAATGTTATTAAAATAGCCATTTGTGCCCCCTTACCCTTTCAGAAAGCCAGGTGTGCCCCCCCCCCCTCCGGTTAAGATCGCCAGATGTGCCCCTTTAAATAACCTTTTTCTGCTGCTAACGCTTCTGTGCTCCTCTGCAGAGGCATTTTGGGCAGCCAGCGAGCCACCTTTCATGCATGTGGGGGTGCAACGGCTGTGCTGAGCGCCCTTACAGTGCTTTGCCTGGGGACACATGTCTCCCCTTGCTCACCCATAGCTAGGCCTCTGAGGCTGCAATTTTCACAGCCAGATCCAGGCTATGCCCCCCCACCCTGCAGTCTGAACATTGCCAATGATGCAATCTAGGCAACAGCATTAGTCCCACCCACAGAGCCTATAGGATACCCGAAGTGACATGTGACATGATGAGATAGACATGGGTATGTACAGCGCCTAGCACACAAATAACTAGGCTGTGTTCCTTTTTTTCTTTCTCTTCCTGAAAGAGTTAAATATCAGGTATGTAAGTGGCTGACTCAGTCCTGACTCAGACAGGAAGTGACTACAGTGTGACCCTCACTGATGAGAAATTACAACTATAAAACACTTTCCTAGCAGAAAATGGCTTCTGAGAGCAAGAAAGAGATAAAAACGGGAGTTTCTCATCAGTGAGGGTCACACTGCAGTCACTTCCTGTCTGAGTCAGGACTGAGTCAGTCACTTACATACTTGATATTTAACTCTTTGAGGCAGAGAAAGAAAAAAAGGAACACAGCATAGTTATTTGTGTGCTAGGCACTGTACATACACATGTCTATCTCATCATGTCACATGTCACTTCGGGTATCCTTTAAGACTGACGCACTCCACTCTGATTTTCAATTGCAGAAAGCTCTTTGCACACATAAAAGGTAACACACTGATTATTAAGCTATTTGGTTTTAGAGTTTTGTACGGAGATGGGCCTTAAAAATGTAAAAGAATAGTTATCGACTGACAACAGACCTGAGCAAGGTCACCTAATGTAAGCACAGGGGTATGTTCATGCTGGATCCACATACCTCTGTGCATTGTCCATTGCGCTCTGTGTTCCTCCTGATCTATGTAATCACTCCTTGCTTGAAAAAATACTTTTAGCTAAAGTCAACTTTTCATACAGAAAGGAGCAGGCTTACTGTGATGTTCCCGCCTATCACCCTCCCATTCGCTCCTTTTCCCTGCTCTATTCACACACCTTAAAGGGAGGGATTGGAGGCTAATAGGAGGGAACATTGCAGCAAGCTTGGCTTTTCCCAGACGCGTCGCTAGGGGTACAGATCTGGGGCTAATGCCCCAGTTCCTATTAAATATGCCTGGAACATGTGGGAGCCGGTGCGCCCACAGGCAGTGCCCCGAATAATGTTTGGGTACGTCATTTGTCCCCGTTGCTATGACAACGCACTTCTAAACAATCACAGTGGGTGGTCTGCACTTATGTCGACTGCAAACTGCCCACTGTGATCGCGGAGAAGCACAGCATCATCGCCAACCCAGCACAGCATAACCGACCGCCTAGCACAGCACCCTAGCCAGACAGAAGCCAGGTGATGGACTCCACATATTTATGTAAAATGCTGCCTATTAATGATATTTAGGTTCATGTTCATTTGGCCCCACCCATGAGCATGCCCACTTTCCCACTGTGTGACCACGCCCATTTTTTACCCAGTGACTCCCAATTGGTGCCCTGCCTCTTCCAGTCTGCAAATTTGACTTTAGCCAAAAGTCAAATTTTTAAGGAGTAATCACAGGGACAGGGGGGGCTTATTAGAGAAACAAACAACACACAAAGGTATGAGGATCCAGCATAGACATACCTTTGTGCTTACCTAGGGTAACCTTGCTCTTTTCAGTTGCCCTTTAATTATTTATTAATAGACACAGCACTGGACTATCCATATAACTCTGTTTTGCTGGTGGGCCTGGATAAGAGAAGAAAACAAAAAAACGTTAGAGATTTGTCACCTGGGACCCAGGGATCTCTCTGTGGAAAGCCTCTGCAGTCTCCTTCACCAGATCAGTCAGAGCGTAATACTCTGGGGTGTCCGGTAACACCGGCTGCTCGATGTCCAGGTTAATCCCGTCCATGTATTGGCTCTTGGCCAGATTCACCTTCTCTGCAATCCAATTAGCTCTCTGCTTTGCATCCACAATATGCTTCAGTGGTACATCTCCTAAAATACATAAGAATCTATATATGGTGTGGGGTTGTAGTGCCATTTGGCTAGGCTGCAGCGCTATTACTGTGTTATTATATCTGGGAGTTTCTCTAAATATTCCTTCCCTCCCCCTTCTAACCAAATTGTGTACCCTTCTCTCTCTCCAAAATCCCCCCATACTTACATCTGCGAGTCTTTAACTTCAGGGTTGAGTAAATTGCGTTACCTCACCATCTAGCTGGGCAGTGGGCACTCCATGAAGCTGCTTTCAAACATGGAGGTGACTTAAAGTGAACTTGAGGTAAGAGTGATATGGAGGCTGCCATATTTGTTTCCTTTTAAACAATACCAGATGCCTGGCAGTGCTGCTGATCTATTTGGCTGCAGTAGTGTCTGAATAGTGTGAGAAACAAGCATGCAGCCACATTTGTCAGATCTGAAAATAATATCAGAATAATCTGATCTGATCTGCTGCATGCTTGTTCAGGGGTTATGGCTAACCTTGCATAAAAGGAAATAAATATGGTAGCCTCCATATAACTCTCACATCGAGTTTACTTTAAAGCAACCGAACTCTTATACACAACATGCTGAAAAGTCTTTATTCCACATATAGTTGCTGAAGAATTCAGTTCTCTGTTCTTTGTTTGTTTAGCCAGATAACTGTGTCTAATTATTTCTTTTAGCAACTGTGAATAGACTGCAGAGGCAGTTCTCCATATAGCAGACCCTTTCTGTTACATAGTTACATAGTTATTTTGGTTGAAAAAAGACATACGTCCATCGAGTTCAACCAGTATAAAGTACAACACCAGTCTGCTCCCTCATATATCCCTGTTGATCCAGAGGAAGGCGAAAAAACCCTTACAAGGCATGGTCCAATTAGCCCCTAAAGGGAAAAATTCCTTCCCGACTCCAGATGGCAATCAGATAAAATCCCTGGATCAACATCATAGGGCATTCCTAGTAATTGTAGCCATGGATGTCTTTCAACGCAAGGAAAGCATCTAAGCCCCCTTTAAATGCAGGTATAGAGTTTGCCATAACGACTTCCTGTGGCAATGCATTCCACATCTTAATCACTCTTACTGTAAAGAACCCTTTCCTAAATAAATGGCTAAAACGTTTTTCCTCCATGCGCAGATCATGTCCTCTAGTCCAGTGTTTCTCAACATTTTATTGGTATGTACCCCTTTTAAAACCATATACTCACTAAGTACCCCCTAGCATAGTAAACATTATTACAAGTACCCCTTGACAAATATATATTTAAACGTAGTACATTATAATTGGTTTTAAACCATTTCCAAGCTTTTACTATTGCTTTTAATTAGCTAAAATACTAATTTGGTGGTGTTTAAATAAGATTTATCATTTTATAAAACTCTAAATTTGTTATTTTTGGTTAAGTATATCAAGCCTGAGTACCCCCTGGAACCCTCAGAAGTACCCCCTGGGGTACGCGTACCACAGGTTGAGAAACTATGCTCTAGTCCTTTGAGAAGGCCTAGGGACAAAAAGCTCATCCGCCAAGCTATTACCGTATTTTTCGGACTATAAGACGCTCCGGACTATAAGACGCACCCAGGTTTAGAGCATAAAAATCACGGAAAATAAAACTTTTAGTAAACCTGGTGCGTCCATGGTCCAGGAGCAACTTCTATGTGTTCTGCCCCAATTATTGTACCCCTTGTGCCTTCCTTGTACCTCTGGAGAGGGAAGACAGTGCTAGCAGGAGGGTGCCTCGCTGAAAAGATGCTGATTTTCATCACAAACGCCAGCAGATTGCTTGGAGCATTCTGGGCAAAACTTGAGCAGCAGCATTAAAACTGCAGAGGATGAGACTCTTCACAGGGATCCGATGTCCTCTGGTGTCCTGTCCCCCTGTCCTTGGCCCCCTCTGGTGTTGCTGTCCATCATCCCCCCTGACGCCTCTGCCCCTTTAACATAGATCCTGAGACCACTGCAGATTACGGTAACCGCAGGTTATACACAAACCTAAGAAAGTGGCCGCACTGGTGTACAGTGTCCCCCTGTCCTTGGCCCCCTCTGGTGTCACTGTCCATCATCCCCCGTGATGCCTCTGTCCCTTTAAAATAGATCTTGAGACCGCTGTTGTCTGCTGTCCCCCTCTGTCTATCATCCCCTCGGGTGTACACTGTCCCCTTTGTCCACCCCCTCTGGTGTCACTGTCCATCATCCCCCGCGATGCCTCTGCCCCTTTAAAATAGATCTTGAGACCGCTGCAGATTAACAACAAGTTTCGGTACACAAACCTAGGAAAGTGGCCACACAGCTTCACATATCCCTCCTGCACTTTGGTATCATTTGCCTCCCCGACGGAGATCGCTGCAGATGACCGGCAAGTTTTTTCACTGCATGAGAGAACGACACACAGCTTCAGAACGCAATGTCCAATCAGGCGAGGGACGCTGCGCGAGGCAGCCAATCACAGCCTTCCCGATAGTCCTGAAGGCGGGACAAGGGCTCTCTCAGCGGGGCTGGTGATTGGGAGGAAGCAGGGAGCAGAGAGGGCTGTGATTGGCTGTCTCGCGCAGCGCCCCTCGCCTGATTGGACATTGCGTTCTGAAGCTGTGTGTCGCCTTCCCGTGCCGTGAAAAAACTTGCCGGTCATCTGCAGCGCTCTCGGTCGGGGAGGCAATTGATACCGAAGTGCAGGAGGGATATGTGAAGCTGTGTGGCCACTTTCCTAGGTTTGTGTACCGAAACTTGCTGTTAATCTGCAGCGGTCTCAAGATCTATTTTAAAGGGGCAGAGGCATCACGGGGGATGATGGACAGTGACACCAGAGGGGGCCAAGGACAGGGGGACACTGTACACCCGAGGGGATGATGGACAGAGGGGGACAGCAGACAACAGTGGGGACAGAGGGAAGGACAGCGCCAGTCAAAAAATGTAGTATTCGGATTATAAGACGCACCAACTTTTTCCCCCCACTTTTGGGGGAGAAAAAGTGCGTCTTATAGTCCGAAAAATACGGTATATTGCCCTCTGATGTATTTATACATGTTAATTAGATCCCCTCTAAGGCGTCTTTTCTCTAGACTAAATAAACCCAGTTTATCTAACCTTTCTTGATAAGTGAGACCTTCCATCCCACGTATCAATTTTGTTGCTCGTCTCTGCACCTGCTCTAAAACTGCAATATCTTTTTTGTAATGTGGTGCCCAGAACTGAATTCCATATTCCAGATGTGGCCTTACTAGAGAGTTAAACAGGGGCAATATTATGCTAGCATCTCGAGTTTTTATTTCCCTTTTAATGCATCCCAAAATTTTGTTAGCTTTAGCTGCAGCTGCTTGGCATTGAGTACGATTATTTAACTTGTTGTCAATGAGTACTCCTAAGTCCTTCTCCAAGTTTGATGTCCCCAACTGTATCCCATTTATTTTGTATGGTGCTAGACCATTAGTACGTCCAAAATGCATGACTTTACATTTGTCAACATTGAATTTCATCTGCCATGTATGTGCCCATATAGCCATCCTATCCGGATCCTGTTGCAATATGACACTGTCTTCCTGAGAGTTGATGATTCTGCACAATTTTGTATCATCTGCAAAAATAGCAACATTGCTCACTACTGCATCTACTAGGTCATTAATAAATAAATTGAAGAGCACTGGACCCAGAACAGACCCCTGTGGGACCCCACTGCTAACAGTCTCCCATTTTGAGTACGATCCATTGACCACAACTCTTTGTTTTCTGTCCATTAGCCAGTTCCCTATCCAAGCACACAAACTCTTCCCTAGTCCTTGCATCCTCAACTTTTGCACCAGACTTCTGTGGGGAACAGTGTCGAAGGCCTTAGCAAAGTCCAAGTATATCACATCTACAGCATTCCCAATGTCCATATTAGCATTCACTACCTCATAAAAGCTGAGCATGTTAGTCAAACAGGACCTGTCTTTAGTAAACCCATGTTGATGCTGAGAACTAAGATTATTTTCTACTATAAAGTCATGTATAGTATCTCTTAGTAACCCCTCAAATAGTTTGCATACAACTGATGTTAAGCTTACAGGTCTATAATTTCCTGGATCTGATTTTTTGTTCCTTCTGCAAATGCGAACCCAATGAAAGTTGTTTTTAGGATTTCCATCAATTTTCATGAAGATTTTCCCCATAAAGGTTATCTTGCTTTGGCTAATCTTTTAGAGCAGAGAGGACCCACTTTAAGCAGCTGCCTGAGTTTGTTACGTTTACATTACTGTCACATTTCACAGCTTAGCCACATACATACGCCCAACAAAAGTCTTTTACTATAAACAACTTTGCAAACAACTAATATTAAAAAAGTTGGAAAGATACGTCTTGGCATGCAACCAACTATTATACACACAGAACGACTTGACGGACAACTTGATGAACAACTACAAATTTACATATTGTTAAGCCCCATAAACACGCTCAACAGCGGTCTTTTACGCTTTCACAACTTTTGTTGTGAAACAAGTTGAAACACCTAAAAAAAAAAACTTTTGCTATTGTTCAAAGAGCTGATAAGACTGATAGGAAGTCAATCCAACAGTTGGATTGACTTCTTATCAGTCTTATGAGCTCTTTAAACAATAGAAAAATACTTTTTTTAGGTGTTTCAACTTGCTTCACAACAAAAGTTGTGAAAGCATAAAAGACCGCTGTTGAGCGTATGTATTGGGCGTTACTCGACTGGTGAACGACTATGTTCTAGTTAGTAATGGAAGTCATTGAAAAGTCATAGCAGACTTCTGTACACATTGCCATGTTGGACAGAACGTCTCTCAGCTATTCGTCAAGTCAGTCCAACAGTTGAATTGAATTGATCTGCGTCTTATCAGTTGTTGGTCGCCTCTTATCAGTGATAATGCCCCTTGACAAAAGTTGTCCAACTACTTCAAGTTGTTTGATAATTGTGCATTTAAAAGACTTTTGTTGAGCGTGTGTATGAGCCTTTATAGAACAATGGAAACTTAACTGAACTCTTTATCATCTGCCAGCTAAAGATATGACTACAATCCACCACATTCCTCCGTCAACTCACAATTTCAATACTCTACCCCACAGGTGTCAAAGACATCAAATGTGTCCCTCCTTGCCATTTTATGTGGCTTTCCACAGCTTGAAATGTGCATTGCTGTGAGCAGGAAAGGAACGACAGTACGGCCATCACATCCAGAGGATGACAGTGCTTCTGGTTAAAACACTGTCAGTTTAAGCCTGGTTGCAACAACAACCCACGGGACCCCCTCCGTGAAAATCGCATTAGCCTTCCCCCTATGTGGCTGGTAAAACACACACACCTACACACCTTTCCCCCGGCATTATCTCTCCGGATAGTAGTGCAGCGGAGCAGTGTAATATTGACCTGCCCCAGTGCTGCGTCATGTCTTTTCCGTTCTTCCCAGCAGCTGCAGCCTGTAAGCTTCCTCACCTCCAGCTCCTGATTATGTGACTTGCATTCAGAGCCAGAAGTATGGAGCATAGAGCATGAATCTGTCAGGAAGATCAGAGGAGACCCGAAGCAGCACTGGAGGAGGTAAATATTAAAATGCTCCACTGTGCTACTCAGAAGAAGGGGGAGGACAGTCGCTATAGTTACGCCACTTAATTTGAGACTGTTCAATAAATGCTATATCTTAATTGACAATATGGCCCGTGGCTAAGACTAAGTTTTAGATTTTGTACCTTTATGTGATTGAGTTTGACACCCCTACTCTGCACATGATACAAGTCAGTGTTTTAGTGATTGTCTCGTGTCACAACTACTCTGCTGTTCCTTCATACTCACCTTTCAGGACAAATCTTGCACCTTTGGAGTGCGCAAAACACATCAGTTCCGGGTCATAAGGGCCAAACAAGGCCACCGTCGTCACCTGAGTCCAGTCATAGTGCTTCCAGTTCTTACTTTTCACATAAAAGACATAGGTCTAAAAACAGAAACATAATTATTTCCATTCATTCTACAGGGTTATACTTCCTTCAACTGAATTACCAGTTATACAATTTTTAAAGTGCACCTGTTATTATCCACAACTCCAGTTTCCTCCCTCGTCCCAAAGACATACAGATAAGTTAATTGGATTCCCCCTAAAATTGGCCCTAAGCTAGGATGAACCTATGACTGTAGAAGGGATTCGATTTTGAGCTCCTCTGAGGGACATTTAAGCGACAATACTTAAAGAGTAACTGTTAGCCCAAAAAAATCAAATTTAAATCTCTATTGCAATGTGTTAAATAGTTTGTAAGGGAGCCAAAAAGGCAATGCTGAAGTTAAAAAGCAATCTAATTTTTTTTACTGTGTGGCCTTTTCCCCAAGCTCCTAAGGAGGACGCAAAGCCGCATAACAGATACTGCAGAGCATGCAGAGCATGCCCATGTCTGCCCGACCCCCCTCTCCCCCCCAGGACCAGGTGCCGATGTCTGCCCGACCCCCTCTCCCCCCCCAGGACCAGGTGCCGATGTCTGTCCGCTCCCCCCCAACCCGCCCCCCCCCCCCAAGAGCCGATGTCTGTCCGACCCCCCAGGACCAGGTGCCGATATCTTCTCACCCCAAAAAGCTGACACGGAGAGAGAGCAAGAGCGTAGTACATCTACACACTTCCAGCGCCGCCACCGCAGAGCAGCCGCCGCCGTGCATCTCTCTCCTGCTCGTGATTCTCTCACATGTGACTCGGCGGCGGCTGCTCTGCGGTGGCGGCGCTGGAAGTGTGTAGATGTACTCCGCTCCCGCTCTCTCTCCGTGTCAGCTGTTTGGGGTGAGAAGATATCGGCACCTGGTCCTGGGGGGTCGGACAGACATCGGCTCTTGGGGGGGGGGGGGGGAGAGGACAGACATCGGCACCTGGTCCTGGGGGGGGAGAGGGGGTCGGGCAGACATCGGCACCTGGTCCTGGGGGGGAGAGGGGGGTCGGGCAGACATGGGCATGCTCTGCATGCTCTGCAGTATCTCTTATGCGGCTTTGCGTCCTCCTTAGGAGCTTGGAGAAAAGGCTGAATGATAGCCACACAGTAAAAAAATTAGATTGCTTTTTAACTTCAGCATTGCCTTTTTGGCTCACTTACAAACTATTTAACACATTGCAATAGAGATTTAAATTTGATTTTTTGGGCTAACAGTTACTCTTTAAGCATATACTCTGTACAGTACAGCGCTGGGGACCATAAGATGCTCCTGACCATAAGACGCACTTATATTTGAGGACAAAAAACAGGGAATAAAAATATACTACTAAAACTTGCACATCCATAGTGCAGGGGCATTTTGTGAATGCTCTCTACCCAATTATTATGTCACTCTTGTGTGCCCCTTGTACCTTGTCCCCTCCTCTGTTCCCCTGTGTCCTCCTCAGTCCTCTTGTCCTCTTCTGTCCCTCCTGTGTCCTCCTCAGTCCCCTTGTCCTCTTCTGTCCCTCCTGTGTCCTCCTCAGTCCCCTTGTCCTCTTCTGTCCCTCCTGTGTCCTCTTCTTTCCCTCTTGCGTCCTCTTCTGTCCCTTCTGTGTCCCCTCTGTCCACTTTGTATCATCTTCTACCCGCCTGTCCTCTTCTGTACCTCCTGTGTTCCATTTGTGTCCTCTTCTGTCCCTCTTGTGTACTGTTCTGTCCCATCTGAGTCCCCTTTGTGTCCTCTTCTGTGTCCCCCTCTGTTCCCATTGTGTCCTCTTCTATCCCTTTCTCCTCCTCTGTCATCCTGTCCCTCTGTCCCCTTGTCCCTGCTGTGACCTCCTCAACCAATGGTCTGAGGTGGGACCAAGGCTCCGTCATTGAGGCCATGGTCCCGCCTCTGTGACCATCGGCTCCAGTTAACAAGCAGTGCGGCAGTATTTTGGGGGTCTAGTTGCAGCACCCCGCCTGATTGGCCGCTCCTGACTGGAGGGTGAAGACGGAGCCACAGCGTGTATGCTGCTCGGAGCTCCAGCCTGGTGCATGAATGGAGGACGATTGCCGGTAGTATTAACCTTCGTGGCGGCGAGCTCGGGCTAGGAGGATTTCTCAGGCCCTGCTGGGCCGATTCGCATAATTTTTTTTGGTACACGCAGCTAGCACTTTGCTAGCTGCATGTACTGCCTGATCGCCGCCGCCACCAGCCGATTAGCCGCCGATCGCTCCCCTCCCCCCCGACCCGTGCGCTACCTGGCCAATCAGTGGCAGGCAGCGATGAGGGGTGGATCGGGACTCCCTTAGACGTCGTGACGGGGGAAACCCTTCAGGAAATCCCGTTCTTTGAACGTGATTTCCTGATCAAAGATCGCCGGAGGTGATCAAAGCGGGTGGGGGGATGCCGCTGTACAGCGGCTATCATGTAGCGAGCCTTAGGCTCGCTACATGATTTAAAGAAAAAAAATTAAAAAACAGTGCTGCGCTGCCCCCTGGCAGATTCCAATAGACCGCCAGGAGGGTTAAGAGTGGCTGAGGAGGGCACAGCAGGGATATAAGAAGAAACTAAGACATAAATGGTGTGGTGGTGGATGGCACTTGTGGGGGAAAGCTCTGCGCCGCTCCTTATCGTATTATTCAGACCCACTTTTGAGGGAGAAAAAGTGCATCTTATGGTCTGAAAAATACGGTAAATACTAAATAATAATAATAACCTTTAGTAGCACCAGCCACAGTGTACTTGAGAACAATATATGCAACCTGCATTCAGTTTACAGCCTGAGGACAGTTTGCAAGATTTCCTTTCCTCTCAGCAGAAGGTAAATAAAGTACGGTATATCTGTAAAAAATGTGCTCAGTGATCTAAAATCTCTAAAAACGACTTTGCAGGAGACAATCATGAATAATCATCTCTATTGACACTCTATTGATGAAGATTAGCCTTCTTTATGTCGCAGCTGAGAAAGCTGTAGTTGCACTGCCTCTTGACAGCTTCTCAGCTGCAACCGTATTCAGTGATGTTTGCTCTTTGTCATTTGGTTTTGGTCTTTCCTACAGCATTTTTTTTTTGAAAATCTTTTTATTGATTTTTGCTGATTAAACAAACAGAGCAGTGAAAATCGATAAATGTATGACCACCTAGGACAAAGGATTCTGACTGATCACTTCTGGCAACTATTCGACCTGGAACCCACTACAAAACGCTATCGCTAATCGCAATCACTAGCGTTTTGTATGAGCAGTTTGTAAGCGATTTCATGAGCGTTTTAGGGAGCGCTTTTAAAAAATGTATCAATTTGCCAGCGGTTGTGTAGCGATTAGCGTTTTAAAGTCTGATTGGTCCTTTCAATTCATTTTAATTTTGTTACAGTGTGCAGTAACTTCAAAACGCTAGCAAAATTGCTCAGTGCAGGTTTTGATGAGAGATTACGCCAGCGATGACATACTTAACATTGAAGCGCTAACGCTCCCAAAATGCTGCATGTCCTGCGTTTGTGATTTTTCTAATCGCAATCGCTCCAGTGGAAGTTGCCCCAACTATTTACATTAGCTGTGCGTTTTTACAAAATGCTAGCGTTTTCAAACGCTCCCTAAACGCTCAAAAAAATTGCCCTTGTGGGTTCCAGCCCTTCCAGCTTTCTCTGCACCTCCTGATAATTCAGCTCCACATGGTGTCACTGAACTACAACCACAACACATACACAGTGTTACCTCTAAGTCCCGGCTGTGCTGGATGGGGTCACACAGGGCGGGGTCTGAGCAGGGACAGGCAGAGATCCCTGTCACCAGCAGTAATAGACACTGGATCCTCCAGCTGACATCCAGGATCCCATCCATCCTGCCTGCAGAGCTATAGCAGCAGACTGCAGCCAGCACCTCTGTGCTGGGGAGAGAGACAAACAGGTTAACCTGCAGGGGGCGTGTCAGTGCAGGGTGATTGGCAGTACTTCACTGCTAGGGAGAGACAACAGGCTGGCCTGCAGGGGGCGTGTCTGTGTTGAGTGATTGGCAGGCCAGGAAGTGCACAGAGAGATAGCAACCAACTGTTGTCCATGTATTCCATAGGTAGCATTGTAGCTTAATTGTAGCATTATTATTATTATTATGTAGTTTGTGTTGCAGATATTTCTGTTCTGCAGCTGTGCCCCTCTGAAAGCTGGATCAGTGCTCTTCACATTAGGGGCGTTTTTGGCCTTCTTTCAAGCATAGGCGATTTTTAAATCGCCCACAAAACGCTTGTGCAATGAGTCTCTATGGGAAGGTTCATTTCAGAGCGGTTTGTGCGCTGTG
Source organism: Hyperolius riggenbachi (assembly GCF_040937935.1). NCBI lineage: Eukaryota > Metazoa > Chordata > Amphibia > Anura > Hyperoliidae > Hyperolius > Hyperolius riggenbachi. The sequence continues at coordinate 35,600,905 of NC_090651.1, read as the reverse complement.
CGTTCAGCAGAGCTGTGCCGGTACCATTTTTGGAGCGATTTTGCTATAGTGTAAGGTATAGGAAGAGCGTTAAACGCTCACAAAAATCACATTTTTTTTTTAATAGATACATTGTATTTATTCTTTTCCGGGTCAAAGAGCTCACTTCCTGACTTGCGTCAGAGAGTGAATCTCAAAACCGCTGTGGCAAAGCGCTTTTAAAAGCGCTTTTTGAAAAAACACAGTGCACAGTGGAGTGTCGGGAGGGGTTTGCATTTTTGATTTTAGGTGTGAATGAGGCCTGGCTGATCCCTGTTGTGGGTTGCTGTGCATTTGTGACCCCAGCTGCACGTCTCCTCAAGCGCGCTCCCGTGGCTGGGAGCATGCTGAACTTTTCAGTTCCAACGCAGTTTGTAAAATTTACCACTGCATATGTGAAGAACGCTCCCGGGTACCACAGCATAATAGAGGAGATGAGTGGCCTGGACTGTGAATGCGCAAATAGCCCACGATAGGGCTCAGTCGGCCAGCTGTCAGACGGGCACGGCTGCAGAACGGACTGGGAGGACAGTGAGGGATTAGGACTTCAGGGTACTGGAGGAAGCCCTAGATAAGTTAAACTGAACTTCTTTAGATCACTTAAAGGATACCAAAGCCGAAGACAATTGGATAACGGGGGCAGCAGGCATGTATGGGGAGCCGTCCTTATGTCCACAGTTCCCTCTGTTCACCTTTCTGTCCCTCCGGTGCTTGTAAATACCCTTCCGAGTGCAGGAGTCAGGTATCACTGGCCCGGCTGCGCGCGTCCTACAGGTTGCTGCGTCTGGGAGTTCTCTGTGCATGACGTAATCGTGACGTTATGTGCCGAGCACTCCCGTCCTTGGTCGTACGCTGTCGGGCTCGTGCAGCCGGGCCAGCACAGGCGCAGTGATGCCTAATTAAGATTAAAAAATGAATAATCAGAAGTCTGAGTTCTTTGTTTGTGGTAGTCCAAGCAACAGTTCTTTGTTCAAGAGCTCCAGCTTAAACGGCAAGTGAAGTGAGAGGTTAATGGAAGCTGCCAGATTTATTTCCTTTCAAACAATACAAGTTGCCTGGCAGCTCTGTTGGTCTATTTGGCTGTAGTAGTGACTGAATCACACCAGAAACAAGCATGCAGATAATCTTGTCAGATCTGACAAAGTCAGAAACAGCTGATCTGCCGCATGCTTGTTCAGGGTCTATGGCAGGGCGCCAGGCAACTGGTATTAAAGGGATACTGTAGGGGGGTCTGGGGAAAATGAGCTGAACTTACCCGGGGCTTCTAATGGTCCCCCGCAGACATCCTGTGTTGATGCAGCCACTCACCGATGCTCCGGCCCCGTCTCCAGTTCACTTCTGGAATTTCTAACTTTAAAGTCAGAAAACCACTGCGCCTGCACGCCCATGTCCTCGCTCCCGCTGATGTCACTAGGAGTATACTGCGCAGACACATACCATACTGGGCCTGCGCTGTGCGCTCTTGATGACATCAGCGGGATCGGGGCATTGGGGAGTGGCTGCGCCAACACAGGATGTCTGCGGGGGACCGTTAGAAGCCCCGGGTAAGTTCAACTCATTTTCCCCTGAGCAGTGCCACAGGCTGATTGCCTCCATGCCACGCCGCATTGAAGCAGTCATTTCTGCAAAAGGATTCCCGACCAAGTATTGAGTGCATAACTGAACATAATTATATGAAGTGCAAATTTGGACAGAGGCGCCAGGCAGGTTAATATTATCTAAAAACAACTAAAAAGGAGGAGTACAGGTAGACTTACCTCCTGAAATGATGGACAATCGAGATTGTTCAAATCGCAAATAATTTATTTTGGCACTCCGCAACGCGTTTCGCAGGTATAACCCGCTTCATCAGGCAAGGAGTGCAAGCTCAAAAAGGTCCAACAGTGGCAATGCGCCTCTGTGACAGAGGCGCATTGCCACTATTGGACCTTTTTGAGCTTGCAGACAGAGGCGCATTGCCACTATTGGACCTTTTTGAGCTTGCACTCCTTGCCTGATGAAGCGGGTTATACCTGCGAAACGCGTTGCGTAGTGTCAAAATAAATTGTTATTTGCGATTTGAACAATCTCGATTGTCCATCATTTCAGGAGGTAAGTCCACCTGTACTCCTCCTTTTTAGTTGTTTTTAGATCATTTTAACCTGCCTGGCGCCTCTGTCCAAATTTGCACAGTATATAGTCCACCTTGGGTGGAGGGGACTGTCCCTTTCTTTCTATCTACAGAGAGCGACTTCTTAAACCTGAGTGGGGTCAGGTTCTAATGCTCCCCACCTGCATTTAAAGTAGTTGCCTATGTGGTAACCCGTGTTTGTGAGTATATCCACATCTGTTACTTATTTCGCCAACAATTGTTAGACTTACTGCACTATATTGGGCTCTCGGTTTTGTTTTGTTTCAAGTGCATGATTATATGAAGGTTGACTTTTTTTTGTCTTTTATTGGTCGGATGAAATATGCTAATTTTTTGAGATAGGAATTTTGGGTTTTCATGAGCTGTATACCAAAATCATCAATATTAAAACAATAAAAGGCTTGAACTACTTCAGTTGTGTGTATTTGAATCTAAAAAAATATGAAAGTCTAATGTTTATCAGTACATTACAGAAAGTAATGAACTTTATCACAATATGCTAATTTTTTGAGAAGATCCTGTATAGAGCCAGATTACATCACCGTATAGACTTGTTTGCAATTTAGAAAACTTTATTGTAAAGTACAATACATTTTTCATAAAAAAAATCTTTAAAGTAAAGAAAAAGTTATTTATTCATCATTTTTCAATTATCAAAATTGTGCTTCTAATTATTATTTCCTGCATTTATTAAATACTGTCATGTTACACAGTTCTGTGCATAGTCACATCTGTTCCAACTAGGTCCACTTCTGTACTGGCCAGCCAGCATGACGTTCTACTATGGAATCCACCTTGGAGTGTTGCCTAGCAGCAGACTGCATTGTGGCCCGGCAGATTGTCAGTGGAGGGCTGGAGATAAACAGCACTTATGGTATTAGCGCCTTCCACATGTCTCTGGACTGTTGCTGGGCTACAGGATCCTCAGAGTAATCCAGAAGGTCTCCATTCCACATGCCGATTCCTCGCAGACCGAGCTTCTTGATGTAGGCCGCCTTTAATGCAATACTCTGCGGGTCATCGTACCACACCTGATGGGTGTTTCCCCGTATGTCCTGGTAAACAAGTTACATGGTCAATAAGGCTGAGGAGTTCAGATTTATCAACTGAAGGAGGAAATTATACATTTACTGAGTGCAATACATTATGTTCAGCAATTGTTAGTGGCAGCAAGGCGGGGAGGTCTTATGGAGTAAAAATGCATTCAGAAAACAGTCAAGTATTAGTGCAGGTGTGGAGAATGATTGACAATTGCTCCTGCTCTGTGCAGTCAATTGCTCCTAAAGCAATGCAGGAGTTTGTGGGCAATTTTTACGCTAAATAAAGTAATGCAAATACTGCCTGTCTGCCTATCATCCACTCATGCAGGTTCAGGGGCAGAGTGGTCTGAACAGCTATCTCCTCCTTGTTCACATTCAGAACTACCAGAAGTAGAGTGTACTTTGCAGTAGTGATGGGCGAACACCTGGATGTTCGGGTTCGGGAAAGTTCGCCGAACATGGCCGAGATGTTCGGCATGTTCGGGCCGAACCCCGAACTTTCCGAACATCCAGCTTTTGGGGGCCATATGGGGTCGCAGGCATAAGGGGGGAGCATGCCCCGATCGCGGGGGGGGTCGGAAATTCCCCCCACCCCCTCCGCTAGCGCTCCCCCCTCTGCCCGCTTCCCCATTCAAAAGTTTAAGCAAAGTACCTGTAGTGGATGGCCTGGCAGTGGGCGGCACTGTGGAGTGAGGAGGAGGAGTCCGGAGAGTGACGAGTTGAGGGAGGCCGGGCAGCGGGCGGTTCAGCGGAAGTACCCTTGTGGTACTTCCGCCCTTTCTCTGACCTCACGCCCGCTGCCCGGCCTCCCTCAACTTGTCACTCTCCGGACTCCTCCTCCTCACTCCACAGTGCCGCCCACTGCCAGGCCATCCACTACAGGTACTTTGCTTAAACTTTTGAATGGGGAAGCGGGCAGAGGGGGGAGCGCTAGCGGAGGGGGTGGGGGGAATTTCCGACCCCCCCCGCGATCGGGGCATGCTCCCCCCTTATGCCTGCGACCCCATAGGGGGGCAGTATTCGGCCGAACAGGGCCCTGTTCGGCCCTGTTCGGCGGCCATTAGAAGTTCGGGGCGAACCCGAACTTAAAAGGCCGAACACCATCAGGTGTTCGGCCGAACGCGAACATCACCCGAACAGGGTGATGTTCTGCAGAACCCCGAACAGTGGCGAACACTGTTCGCCCAACACTACTTTGCAGCAGGAACTACACAGCCTCTATGTTGCAATGACTAGAGAGAATTTCTGCTTACTACACAACAGCGCCACCTAGTGGCCAGAGGAGGCAATAGCACTGGATGTAAACAATTTTGGATTTTTTAGATCTCACAATCCTACAAGTATGGACAAAGTGGTAGGGTCTAGGGAACATCTGGGAGGCAGAAGGAGCATTTTGGGCAGCCATATTTTGTTAATACACGTAGCCTTTACTTTCTCCTTTACCTATGATCTGCTTTAGACAATATCTGAAAAAGGTTTGTGATGATTTGAGTTGCACTGAATTTTATAAAAACATTTTATATCTCCTGCTTTACTAACAATAGTGTCCCCCCCCCCCCCCCAAAAAAAAAAAACCCTGGCATTCTGTTGTCTTTAAAAATAAATCTAATATCTCTGGAGATGTTAATTAAGAAATCTGTTTGCTGGCATTTTCCACTTGCACTTTCACACCTGACAACTTCTTAAACAGCAAGAAGCAACATGTGACCAGATGAGTTAAACATGGATACATATAGTACTAAGCCCATTGCCTGTGTTCATTTTTTATTGTAATTTTTTTTTATTGCAAGGGCTAATAAACTGAATGAAGCAAATGAAGCAGTTGAACTGCAGTGGTATGCAGTTGCAGCTTTCCTGAAAAGTAAATAGAAGTCAAAACACTTTACCTGGCTGAGCAAACAATCCTGACAACACTATAGTGATGAAAAGCTTGAAAGCCAAACTTCATTTTGTTGGGAGCTAAATGAACAAGATTTTACTCCTACTGACATGGCTGGGTTCAAATTTGAACCCTGAAAGTGAAAATAATAAAAATCACCAGGAATGTTCTACTGTATATGCAATACTCATACAGTTAATTATCTTATTACCTTTGCGTATTTTTTTTAGCTCAGGTTTGCATTGAAGACAATTAATTACATGTAATAAAAAGGTATATGTTACAAATATTACTCCTATTACTCCAGGTGTGGTTTAAAGCAGCAGGGACAGCAATACTATCCAAGGAAAAAAACACATATATATGCAAATAGATAAATATGTGTTCTTACAAAAACATATGTATTGTACTGTCCACTCTTTGATTTCAGTGAATTTAATGTAGTAAATAAAGAGAAAACTGTTCCAGGCATTTTCCATCTTTACTGTCTCTGACTGAAGCCAATTCTGATGCAATTTCCTCCCTTACTCATTTTTTTTTTCTATTGCCTGAAATGGTGTATGTATTGCCAGTCCTCCTCCCCACTGAGCTCTGTATTTAAACTGCACTGTCATATCTAGCTTGCTTTGTAAACACATGTGAGCACAGTATAGATCGTATTTCGGCAGCTTCTGCTGAGGGGTGAGGTGTACAGTCATGGTCGAAATTTTTGGCACCCCAGAAATTTTTCCAGAAAATCCAGTATTTCTCACAGAAAAGTATTGCAGCAATACATGTTTTGCTATACACATGTTTATTCCCTTTGTGTGTATTGGACCAAAACAAAAAAACGTAGGAAAAAAAGAAAATTGGACTAATTGTCACACGAAACTCCAAAAATAGACTGGAAAAAAATCACTGGCACCCTTAACTTAATATTTGTTTGCACACTGTCTTAAAAAAATAACTGAAAGTCAGTTGCTTCCTATAACGATCAATAAGCTTCTTACACTTTTAAATGGAATTTTTGAACACTCTTCCTTAGCAAACTGCTCCAGGTCTCTCTTATTGGAGGGGTGCCTTTTCCCAACAATTGCCCTCACCTGTTACTTGCCCCAGGTGAGTTTATACTAGCATCACATGCTTGAAACAATCTTATTTATGCACAATTTTGAAAGGGTGCCAATAATTTCGTCCAGCCCATTTTTTGGAGATTTTGTGTGACATTATGTCCAATTTGCTTGTTCCCCCCCCCCCCCCCCTTTTTTTTATTTGTTTGAATACACACAACGGGAATAAACATGTTTAATATGTTGACGCTTTATAAATACAATAAATAAATGTATTATTATTATTATTATTTATTGTATTTATAAAGCGCCAACATATTATGCAGCGCTGAACATTAGTTTAGGTTACAGACAATATTTAGGGGTGACATACAGCAATATGACAATACAAGAATACAAGAAAGACCAGATCATGCAGCACAGTATGAGTACCAGGTAATGCTTAGTCAGTCACTGGATGGGAGCATGGAGATTAGGCAAGTTAGGTTCACTCAGATCCATAGCATGGGTGCACAGTAATGGAGGTGCAAGATCAGGTAGGACACAAAAGGAGGAGGACCCTGCCCAAAGGCTTACAATCTAGAGGGAGAGGTAAGGACACGAATGGTAGGGGACCAGAGTTCAGCTGTAGGTTTAGAGCACTTGTGAGGGGTAGTAGGCCAGAGTGAAAAGGTGAGTTTTGAGGGCTTTCTTGAAGATGTTGAAGGAGGGGGCTGCCCTAATGGGTGGAGGTAGGGAGTTCCATAGTGTTGGAGCAGCTCTTGAGAAGTCCTGGAGGCGTGCATGGGACTGGGTGATTCGGGGGCGGTTAGGCGAAGTTCATTGGAAGAGCGGAGTAAGCGGCTAGGTGTGTACCTCTGAGTAAGATCGGAAATGTAGGTTGGACAGGTTTTGTGGACAGATTTGTAGGTCAGACACAGTATCTTGAATCTGATTCTGGACTGGATAGGAAGCCAGTGGAGGGATTCTAGGAGGGGATCCGCCGTGGTGGAGCGATGGGAGCAGTAGATAATTCTGGCTGCCGCATTCATGATGGACTGCAGTGGGGCTCTTCGGGTCATAGAGAGACCAGACAGCAGGGCATTGCAGTAGTCAAGGCGGGAAATTATGAGGGCATGGATGAGGAGTTTGGTGGTGGCAGAGGTCAGGAAAGGGCGAATCTTACAGATGTTACGAAGGTGGAAGTTGCAGGACTTAGTGAGGTTTAGGATGTGGGAAGTGAAGGAGTATAGCAAAACGTGCTACTGCAATACTTTTCAGTGAGAAATACTTGATTTTCTGGAAAAATTTCTGGGGTGCCAACAATTTCGGTCATGGCTGTATTTCCCTACTCAGTCTCCTGCCACAATTAACTGCCCTCAGCCAATCAGTGGGGAGCAGGAATGTGGGAGGGGAGATAACAAGCTTCCCTCTCCCTGGCATTGTATCAGAATAGAGCCAGGTTGACTGAGATAAGATTCATTACAGCAGACACATTTCTGATTATATTGGAATGCTTCCAATGCAGGGTCAGGATGTAGACTACATAATAAACACAAAGTAGTGGTAAATGGAATTTAATATCATGGCTGACAATCCGGCTTCAAACAAAATACTGGTCACACAAACCTTATAATTGTAGTATGGGGCTTCCTGACGGTCATCCCATAATCGTTTACTGAGAGAGCCATTCACTTGCTTCATAATGGTGTTATATCCTACTTGGGTCCCCACTGCATCGCTGCACGGAGCGCCTTGAAATGGCCGCTTTTCCAGTGTGCACTTGTTGTCCTACAAAAATAATTGCAGCAAACTGAGTTCAGTGGAAACAAGTGTATGAGCGGTTTATGGAGCAGTCAGTGTTGCATTTTGTTGGACTGGACAGCAGTTGATGAGGAATCATGGGATATATATACCCAGTAAGAATGTGCTTGTTCACAGATTCGCTCCCATCCAGAAGAAGCCTGCTGGGTGCAATAGGTGTAGAGAGACCCAGCACTAGATCAGCGAGCTTGAGAGGGATCCAGACTATAGAGAGGCTTCCTATTAATTATCTAATTACAGTAGAGTCCAGGTTAACTGGAACTCAGGCATCCGGCAGTCTCATCTAACGGGCATGCCTGGCAGGACTCTAAGATTGCACAGCGGTGTGCTGTCCTTTTCTCGTCTTGCAGGTATCAGCTGGGAGCTGCAAGACGTGAAAAGGACAGGGATGGAGGATTTGTAAGCATTTTCTATTTTCTACTGCACACAGCTGTGCAGTGATTCCGTTGGGGGAGGGGGGGGGGGCAAGTGTTATCATTACAGTTCTTAAGCAACCGGCAAGCACACATATCCGGCATCAGATAGGTATGGAAAGCATTAGCTAGGCCTGTGTTCTTGTTCCTCACCTCAAACAGCCCTTTTGAGGGCTAGCACATTGGTCTCCTGTGTTTTTTGTGTGTGACACTCCCAAGCCCACTGACACCCAGAGCTGTGTGCACAATACTGCTATTGTTGTTGCCTCATTAAGTTGCAGGCACAGAACCACTCCTGTGCATTATTATTTCACTGTATTTTCTAATAGTACTATTGCATTTCTCGGTGTGTGACACTTCACAGCCCACTGACACCCAGAGCTGTGCATAATGTGATTTCTGCCCTTTAGGGATCAAAACACGACTCTGCGTCAACTCTAATTTTTGGTTGGACTTTTGGCATGGATCCCCCTCCGGCATGCCCCTGCCTAGGTGTTAGACCCACTGAAACAACCTTTTCATCACTTTTGTGGCCAGAAGGTTTTAAAATTTGCCTGCCCATTGAAGTCTGTGGCGGTTTGCCAAATTCGCCTGTTCGCGAACATTTTCGGAAGTTCGCGTTTACAAACAGAGAATTCTATGTTCGCAATATCTCTAGTTTCCTCCCACATCCCAAAAACATACAGATAAATTAATTGGCTTCCCCCTTAAAAATTGGCTCTAGACTACTATACACATACACTATACAATACATACATAGACATATGACTATGGTAGGGATTAGATTGTGAGCGAGTGATGTCATGTACAATAACTCGGGGAAGGGTTGCTGCAGCCGGCTATACTGGGCTAAGAATAGAGTCGATCCTGCGTGCAGATCAGATAAATATCAACATCACTTATCCAGCTCAGTCATCTATACATATTTCTGCAGAAGAAATGCTTACCTCTGTTAGCTGGAGACAGACATAATCGTACCCATACCAAGGGACGCCCATCACCAGCTTCTTGGGGTCAATGCCCAAACTGAGGAACTGCTCATAGGCTGGAGAGGAAAGGAAGTTATTATTATTATTATTTATATAGCGCCGACTTCTTCCGCAGTGCTGTACAGAGTACTGTATATTGTCTTTTTTACTTAGCAGTCCCTCAGAGGGGCTCACAATCTAGTCCCTACCATATGTCTATGTATGTTTTGTGAAGTGTATGTATCATAGTCTAGAGCCAATTTAGGGGGAAGCCAATTAACTTATTTGTATGTTTTTGGGATGTGAGAGGAAACCAAAGTGCCCAGAAACCCACGCAGACACTTGGAGAACATACAAACTCCGTACAGATAGTGCCCTGGCTGGGATTCGAAGAGGGGACCCAGCGCTACAAGGCGAGAGTGCTAACTGCTACAGCACTATGCTGCCCTGTTAAGTTGCAATAAACTGGTAGTTGCCTAAAATTCTACCAATAATTCTTTCATATGGCAGAAGCCCTGGTATGTTTGCCAGCTCCAGCTGGTACCGATTGCTGTTGGCATGGTGATTGCAGCAGGACTCATCGACATGTACCCTTGAGATGCTTTTAATCCTACAACTTTTAGTAAGTAAACTACACAGAGATTACCCTATCGGAGGATATTAATAATAAAATTGAACTTATATTTCATATATTAAAAAAATTTGAAAAATTGGGACATGAACACTATCTAAAGTGGTGAACCAGTGAGTTGGGGGTATTTGGTCATACATCAGCTTCGACGACCCTCCTAAACTCACATCCGTTATTTGTTACAAACCCCATTACTCATTTGTTTGTAACAAATAACGACTGTGAGTTTAGGAGGGTCGTGGAAGCTGATGTATGACCAAATACCCCCAACTCACTGGTTCACTGTGTTCAACACTTTAGATAGTGTTCATGTCCCAATTTTTCAAATTTTTTAATACAGTGGGTTGCAAAAGTATTTGGCCCCCTTGAAGTTTTCCACATTTTGTCACATTACTGCCACAAACATGCATCAATTTTATTGGAATTCCACGTGAAAGACCAATACAAAGTGGTGTACATGTGAGAAGTGGATCGAAAATCATATATCATTCCAAACATTTTTTACAAATAAATAACTGCAAAGTGGGGTGTGCATAATTATTCGGCCCCCTGAGTCAATAATACTTTGTAGAACCACCTTTTGCTGCAATTACAGCTGCCAGTCATTTAGGGTATGTCTCTACCAGCTTTGCACATCTAGAGACTGAAATCCTTGCCCATTCTTCTTTGCAAAACAGCTCCACCTCAGTCAGATTAGATGGACAGCATTTGTGAATAGCAGTTTTCAGATCTTGCCACAGATTCTCGATTGGATTTAGATCTGGACTTTGACTGGGCCATTCTAACACATAGATATGTTTTGTTTTAAACCATTCCATTGTTGCCCTGGCTTTATGTTTAGGGTCATTGTCCTGCTGGAAGGTGAACCTCCGCCCCAGTCTCAAGTCTTTTGCAGTCTCCAAGAGGTTTTCTTATAGTTTGCCCTGTATTTGGCTCCATCCATCTTCCCGTCAACTCTGACCAGCTTCCCTGTCCCTGCTGAAGAGATGAAGAGAGCATGATGCTGCCACCACCATATTTGATAGTGGGTATGGTGTGTTCTGAGTGATGTGCAGTGTTAGCTTTCCGCCACATATAGAGTTTTGCATTTTGGCCAAAAAGTTCCATTTTGGTCTCATCTGACCAGAGCACCTTCTTCCATATGGTTGCTGTGTCCCCCACATGGCTTGTGGTAAACTGTAAACGGGACTTCTTATGCTTTCTGTTAACAATGCCTTTCTTCTTGCCACTCTTCCATAAAGGCCAACTTCGTACAGTGCATGACTAATAGTTGTCCTATGGACAGAGTCTCCCACCTGAGCAGTAGTTCTCTGCAGCTCATCCAGAGTCACCATGGGCCTCTTGACTGCATTTCTGATCAGCGTTCTCCTTGTTCGGCCTGTAAGTTTAGCTGGATGGCCTTGTCTTGGTAGGTTTACAGTTGTGCCATACTCCTTCCATTTCTAAATGATCGCTTGAACAGTGGTCTGTGGGATGTTCAAGGCTTTGGAAATCTTTTTGTAGCTTAAGCCTGCTTTAAATTTCTCAATAACTTGATCCCTGACCTGTCTTGTGTGCTCTTTGGACTTCACAGTGTTGTTGCTCCCAATATTCTCTTAGACAACCTCTGAGGCCCTCACAGAGCAGCTGTATTTGTACTGACATTAGATTACACACAGGTGCACTCTATTTAGTCATTAGCACTAATCAGGCAATGTCTATAGGCAACTGACTGCACTCAGATCATAGGGGGCCAAATAATTATGCACACCCCACTTTGCAGTTATTTATTTGTAAAAAAAATGTTTGGAATCATGTATGATTTTCGTTCCACTTCTCATGTGTGCACCACTTTGTGTTGGTCTTTCATGTGGAATTCCAATAAAATTGATTCATGTTTGTGGCAGTAATATGACAAAATGTGGAAAACTTCAAGGGGGCCCGAATACTTTTGCAACCCACTGTATATGAAATAAAAGTTACATTTTATTATTAATCTCCTCCGATAGGGTAATCTCTATATTGTTTATATCGAACTCAGGTGTGTTTTAACTTTTAGTAAGTGAAATGTTTTATTCTGTGGTGTACCTAGGGAATTTAACACCCGGTGCTGATTATATACAGACACCCCCTTCAAATCAACCAATTTTTTTGATGGGAGGGTTGACGGGTTGGGGTGCCGAGCATGTCGCTGCAAATGAAACTCTGTACTCTATACAGTGCTGCAGCAGATGTTGGTGCCGCTGGCGTCTGCAATAGCAGACTGCCCTGCATTATTGATTAATTACTCTGATCAGGATAAATAATAGTCCAGGGCACTCTGGTATTACAGCAGCCAGTGCACATGGCTACTAATGCCAGGCAACTTCTGAAGCACTAAACACATCCTGCCTTCTCTCCCTGCTAATGTCCCAGCTGCAGCACAGCAATCATTCTCTCTACTCACCCTGCTGCTCTGCACATTCACTCACTGCAGGCTGTGTGTAGAGAGCGAGGAGACACATTGCCCACAGACAGGAAGGGGGAGGGGTGCTACATTTAGTGCAGGAAGTAGTACAGTCCCCTGCACTGCCTGCTGCTATTTTCCCAAGTGTTGCCCAAACTATGAAAGAAGATCTCAGGTGGAAGAACACAGTGGCTGAGCACCACAGCGGCACCCCTAGCCATGGCTACACCCAGTGCTGTGGGCACCTGCGGGATTATGGTAGATACGCCACTGGTTTTATTGCATATGAAATGAGCTGATATACTTCACGATTGGAGCGCTCCTTCTCTCTCCATTCTTGTGCCAAAACAATTACTGATCTTGCTCACCCCTGATGTTGAGCTCCTAGGTCCAGTTTTCCTTTGGGATATTTGGGTTTTGCATGAGGGAGTGATGTAAATAGATCTGTGTACTGTGCACAGTGGACTATGTGGCCTCTAAGTACAGTAAATGCATTAAATTATTACATAAGGGCCTATTTACACTTGTGCGCTTTACAAGCGATTTCAGCATCGCTGAAAATCGCTAGCATTTTGAAAACGATTATACAATGAAAAGTATATGGAAGTGTTCTCATCGAAGCGATTTGTGATTTGCTGAAAAGCAAACGCGTTGGCAGCAGCATTTTTTTGAGCTATTAGCAGGTTTAATGTTAATTATAGGAGCGCTGGTAAATCGCTCTGGAAGCGCTGGCCTGTTCACAATCAATAGAGTTTTTCCAGCGATTTTACCCATCAAACCTTGCACTTTGCCCACAACACACCTCTTTTTCCTGTGCAGATGTCATTTCCTGTGTATGGAAGACAGACACAGCTTATTGAACTAGAAATCGCAAAATGCTAATCGCTGAAAAAATGCTTTCTGTACAGTGCAAAATTGCTGGAAAATCTCTAGGAAAAACTACTGGAAAACTCCAGAAAAATCGCTCAGCATTTGCGATTGCATTTAGCGATTTCTACTGTGAATGGCCCTAAGTCCTGAATTATTTCATACTTACCGGCAATGGTTTGATTGAATGGAGCGTTGGCTGCAGCAATACACTCCGTCCAAATCTGAGACTGCTCATCGTAAGACATGACAAACAGGAAGTCAGAGGACTCTGCTATGGCGGAGTAGTTGTAGCAGCGGATATCCACACACTTGGGGGACCACGCGACATCAAATGTCACCTGCAATGGAAGGTGGGTACATTATCAAGAACTCACATTAAAAAAAATCACCAGCAGATGGAGCTACTTAGGAAACCAATTAATTACATACACTGGGCGTGATAAGTCGGCCTGACGCTGTATCATGGATCTCCGTGCTTCATCAGAGGCCAACAAAGGTTAACCTCAACCTATTAGCAACTTCAATATTTTGTTTGAAATAAGTGCACTCCTTTTCACCTAAGTCGGCAGAACTCACTGTGCTGTAAATTCCTGGAATGCTTTGATCTCTTTCTACTAGCAGAAAATATAGAAACTAAAAGCAGAAGTCGTCTATTGTCTCACACTGCCCCCTAGCGACAAGCGGCCATAAATACACATTACAGCATAAACAATAAAAACATGTTCTAAAATAAATTGACCTGGAGCCCTTGTAAGTCTCTAAATAAATTGGCTGCTGAAGGGTGAAAGTCTTTGCAGTTTTGGAACTGGTGCCTGGCTCTATACTTCCTGACTATTGTGGATACTCTGTGAGAAAAATACATGAATACAAGAACACTTTCATTCAAATCTCACTTTTGGCTTTAATTTGGACTGTTGTAGTAGCTTCCTTCCATAAAGTCCTTTGGTGTGGCGAGACTGGCTAAACTCCAGTTAACAGGTCAGTTCTGTACCGTGGTTTGGTTGCTGGTGGTTGGCCTAGCCAGCCTCGATGCCACATAGAGAGCAGAAATGTTGTATAATTCTGGCTTTGGCACTACAGTCCATGCCGGGACTTGGGAAATTTATCGGTAAGGTGCTGCTAGTAAAGAATTATGAAAAGGAGTCCTTGGATTCAGTAGAAGTGCTCAGGAGGATGAAGGCTGTGTATCAGCTAGGGTTAACTAAGTATGAATAGGTGCTCCTTAGTATGGCTTTATTTAGGGGACAGAGTAACCAAGCAGCTCGGGGTGACCCAAACCACTAGGAATGTATAGGGGGATAAAAGAGACCGAAAAGCCCTCCTACTAAAAAGCAGTGCTTAGTGTGATTTGCCTTCTTAAAACAGAAGGAAGTTTGCAATAATTCAGCAATAAGTGAACATTTGCTGTTACCCACAATGCACCACTACTGAATATGCAAATTATCTCTTTTTTGCCCCTGTAAGCCAAGCTCGCATCCAGAACCGCTGGAGTATAGCAAGCCTATAGCTTTAAATTTTACAGAGCCTCATCAACCCCACATGTAGACAGCCTGTTCCGGGCTTTTGGCCCTCATCAGTTCATAGCAGGGATTGATATATATCTGTATGGAATAGGGGCTTGGACCAGTACAAGAGAGTAACCAAGCAGCTCGGGTTGACCCAAACCACTAGGAATGTATAGGGGGATATATTTAGGTGGTTGAGTAGTGAAAAGCTCGGTGTCAGGATAGGGTAGGGGGGGGGGGGGGGGATGGGGGTAGTCAGTAGTTTAGGGTTAGGTTTGGGTTAAGCTGGCCATACTCTATTCAATTATCCTTCAGTTTTGTTTTTGAGTGATACAATGATCAATTATTTAACGAATCACTAAAGACCAACATTGCGGATCAATCTTTTGACCGATTTTAGCCCTTAAAGGGAACCAGAGAGGATGAAATATACATACCTGGGGCTTCCTCCAGCCCCATACGCACGGATCGCTCCCACACCGCCGTCCTCCGCTGCCTGGATCCGCCACCACCGGGTCCCGTCATTGCCGCGAGTCGGCCAGCGGACGCAGCCAATTCTCCGCATCACAGGGTGCTCTCCCCATACAGATACGCATGTGGCTGCCTATTGCGCAGCCGCATGCATACGGGTATGGAGGGAGCCCCTGTGATGCGGACAATTGGCCGCGTCCGCCGGAAGTGACGGGCCCGGTACCGGCGGATCCAGGAAGCGGAGGATGGCGGCGTGGGAGCAATCCAGGCTTATGGGGCTGGAAGAAGCCCCAGGTATGTATAAAATCATTTTCTATTTTGGCTGGCCATTCCTCTCTGGTTCCCTTTAATATTAATTGTAAATGTTTAAATCCACTCCAATTTACAATAGATTAGATGTTAAGCAATTGTTTAATTGAGCAAAAAAATGTGCAGCATATGGCAACCTTTAGGCAGTTGATGAAGCAGCAGAGCCAAAACATCTACACTGACAGCACTGCACTAAAGAAGCACCAATTAGCCAGCTAAAATGGGTTAGAGGTACTGCCTCTGCCCGTGAAGCATGAGTTGGAATCCCAGGTTGCTGAGCTGAGCGTTGGGCGCCAAAATGACCTGATTCGAAATTCACCCCTTCAGTGTAGCTAGCCTCATGTCCCCTCTAAGTATAAGTGGCCAGATATCCCCCTAGCTGTGAGTGGAGTGGCATTACCTCTCCAGGTTTCTGTGTTACATCTCAACCACCTTCTCTTCAGCACCACCTAGCGTCCGGGTTTCATAGCTGAAGCGGATGTCTCATCATTTGACTTGCTGGCAAGTACCGAAAAAATTTCCAGATAGACCCCGACTGCACCCACAGACAGAGCTAAGCAGCGCTGGGAAGGGGATGGGGAGGGGCAAAGGAACCTGGAGAGGAGAGAGTGGAAGCGGGTTAGGGGGGGGGGGGAGGAATGCATCCAGAGTCTGGGGCTTATGCGCGTATGTAATTGTACGCCACTGGTGAGCTGGTTGCAGGGTGAATGACAGCCCTTCCGGTCACAACTCAGAGGGAGGGAGATGTCGGGTCCAGTGATCGCCGCAACCCAGAATTACCCTAACGCGCCCCGCGCGTGCAACCGTAGTGCATAGTTTTGGCACTCGGCGCTGAGTGCTGAAACCACATGCTTCAGTCTATGCAGTCTATGCCTCAGCCCGATGCTGGTTGTGAGCGCTTTCCTTCCACAGACAAAAACAGACACACGACAGAGATGTGTCACCTGGGATCCCGGGATCTCTCTGTGGAAAGCCTCTGCCGTTTCCTTCACCAGATCGGTCAGAGCGTAATACTCCGGGGTGTCCGGTAACACTGGCTGCTCGATGTCCAGGTTAATCCCGTCCATGTATTGGCTCTTGGCCAGAGTCACCTTCTCTGCTATCCAATCAGATCTCTGTTTTGCATCCACAATACTCTTCAGAGGAACATTTTCTAAAATACAGAAGACAATACTACTGGCAAAGAGGCTTATAGTGCACAGTATTATTCTATCACAGAGGAATGATGCATTATCGTACATATTCTGTAGCAAATTACACATTACACTAAATAATTCATGTAACTATCTGTCAGAAGGAGATTTCAATCAAATGTCCCTACAACAGTCATAGACTAATCAGCAGGGAGAGGTGGCAGTGCTTCCCAAGACAGGCTGCATCTAAATGAACACCAGCATAGCAGTGCAGAGCCCAATTATAGGCAGGGTACGCATCTTGCATTCAAAACAGATGCACCAAATTAACATTAAAGGAGGACGTTAGCTTCCAAAAACAGTTTACATGCAGAGTGCTCTGCACCCTTCCACTGCAATGAGGTCATCCTTCTGGAAGCATCTGTTTTGGATGCAAGGCCATATTTGTCTTTTTTGAACAGCCATTGCTAAATGGGAGTGGCCTCCAACACCATTTGTCATCAACACACAATGCCATTTTGTCATGTTTGCCTAGACATTTTGAAGTCAGAACATGCCTTCAGCCAGGCACTGTAAGAGATATGTAGACTGCCATATTAATTACCAGTTTCCTGGCTATCCTGCTGATCTTCTGCCTCCAATACTTTTAGCCACAGCCCCTAAACAAGCATGGAGCAGATCAGATGTCAAAAAGTTGATAAGGCTGATAAGAAGTCAATCCAGTTGGATTGACTTCTTATCAATCTTATCAGATGTTTGAACTATAGCAAAATACTTTTTTTTAGCCGTTTCCACTTGTTTCACAGCAAAAGTTGTTCAACAATTGTGCTGCATAAAAGACCGCTGTTGAGCGTGTGTATGGGGGCTTAATGCCAATACACACGGTACGATTTTCCATGTGATAGATGGATCCGATTGATAAAATCCCTCAAGTCCGATATTGCTCCCGATCGTTTCTGCGCTCGATTTCTCATAGCAGTGAATAAAAAAGATAAGAAAAACGGATGAAGAAAAGAGAATCGAGCGCAGAATCGTGCGGGGAAAAAAAACTATCAGGTCGCAAAATTGCACGGATAATCTTAGGGCCCTTTTCCACCAGCGCGTTTGCGCTGGTTGAATCGCAAAGTCGCAAACCGCTAGCGATTTTACAATCGCTACGGTTTGCTTTTTAACATAGGAATCGCGGTAGGTCATTTCCACTACCGCGATTCGTTTTTTACGCGAACGCGCGGCGGAGCGATATTTGCCGCGATTTTGCTATGCAGTGCATAGCATAGCAAAATCGCGGCCGCAAAACGTCGGGGAATCGCCGTTTTTGCGATTCAGCAATCGCTAGCGTTCAGCGTGAACGCTAGCGACTGCAGGTGGAAAAGGGCCCTTACTGTGTGTGCCCAGCATAAGACTACCTCTCTTGACTCTTGGACATTTGTATACTGTACTGTATGTACTGGTGCTATACTGTATATACAGGTACAGATACTGGTGCTGTACTGTAGGTGCTACCAAGTATACAACCAACCAATCAATCACGGCAAGTGATGTACCTCACCGGCTATTGGCTGGTTGTTGTATACAAAGCCTTCCCAGTCAGGTGCCCCCTCACCTCATCATCGGGACCACGTTATGTCACTTCTTTCCAGGAATCCTGGTGAGTGGATTTTCTTCTACCATACTTGTATAGCACCGACCTTGCTGCTATCATATGGTTGCCGCATACAGTGGGGATGCGGCCGCGGACGTTTTTGAGCTCCCCCCACCGTATGCGGCAACCGCAGATTCTCCAGTCCGGCTCGGAAGTTTCAGCACCCGCCCTATAAGGTGATACCCGGCGTATAAGACGTCCCCCGACTCTTGAGAAGATTTTCCTTGGTTAAAAAGTAGTCTTATACGCCTTAAAAGTAGTCTTATAGTCTTATGAGGTAAGAAAAGTAATATTGGAATGTTAATCAGGAACAACTTACCTTGAGTGATTATTTTGCTTGTAAATGTGCTGAAAGGTCATTTTTATCAATTAGGTGATAAATAAGTCATTTATGAGAAGCTTTGTGAATAGAGTCCATTGGCATTTTCCTGCATAGGTCCAATGTTGGGCATAGTCTGACACGAAAATTGGCTGCTGCTAGGTGACGCTATTGTCCGATAAAATCCTGAACAGCGTCAGCCTCATTAGTCCGATCACCCGTCTCACCCTCCGCCATTAAGCTTAAATTGGGCTAATCACTAGGGGTGCTGTTGCGGGATCTAGTACACCATGGAGTCACCCTATGTGGTTACCCCCGTAATTACAAAATGACGCAGGCCTGTGTGCAAGAGGGTGAAGCTACAGCACACGATCTGGCGCTGGCCCTGCCCCTACTAAACCCCCCCACCCCCTCAGGTTGCCTCCTCACTCAGTTAATAAAAGTAGGCAGAGCTTTCAGCAAAGTTGGTATGTCTGGCGCAGCAGTGATGGGGCGAGTGGGAGAACAATGATCTCGGCTGTCGCTAAGCCAAAGTGATCCGCCTGGACAAATCACTAGTCAAGAAGGACGGACGGACACACACACACACACACACACACACACACACACACACACACACACACACACACACACACACACACACACGTGGTTATAGGCAGCCTCTGGCGGGTGTAAAGAGCTTAAAAGTATGAGGGGTGGTGGATTAGCAAAACTGCCAGGGAACTGGTATTGTTTAAATTAAATATTTATGTCAGCCTCCATATCCCTCTCTCTTCAGGTTCCCTTTAAGTCTATGAAATTCTCAAGGTCCTCAAGATAAAATAACTGAAACATTGACAGACAACCAGTAAAGCCCACTTCTTGGTTGTTCGATTGTAGGTGCCAACGTGTCTGTACAGGTGTGTGGTAGGGGGCTTGGGAGCAGTGATCTATCTGTGGCCCCATAGCTTTGTACTATATCGATAGGTAGAAAGGTCGTGTTCTTGCACATGTCTAGATTAGGGGACCAAGCAGGAAACCTCACAGGGAAAAGTTCTCCAATCACAGCCCCATCTACAGTACAAAGTGCTGTGAATGGCCAAATAGTGTGGGCGTAGTTAACTACAACCTATCGGCAAGTCAAGAGGGTGCCATCCACCCAATCACGTTAGCTGAATTTCCCTATGAGGCTTTCCACTGGGTCCCCTAAAGTAGACTAGTGCCTGATTGTTTCTTTGATCAGGCACAAGACAAAAGCCTTTTATACACGTTAGATAATCCTTAGATGGGACAATTGTCTTTTGCTGTCTCATCCAAGATTCAAGCATGTGTATATCTGACCCACGACGCCTGCCAATCTGTGATGAGCAAGCGCATAATGTTCTTTAGTCATGCCGTAGAATGCCACTCCCAGGTGTGCCACCCATCCCCAGTGCACCGTGCTCCAGTACACCGAACAGCATGCCTGTACAGCACTTGCCCACCAAACTACCACCCTAAAGCCTGGTACACACATTAATTATGATTGGCCAATCTCTGACCAATTTTACCACCTCCATGTAGTATGAGGGTCAACAGATATTGAGTACTATAAGCAGATTGTGTAGGTAAACTATCATTTTACATGGAGGTGGTAAAATTGGTCAGTTATCGTCCAATCATAATTGATAGTGTGTACCAGGCTTAAAGGTGGCCATGAATCATGCGAATTGGCAGCCGATCGACCATCGGATTCAATTATTATAATCGGAATCAGATGAAAATTGGGGCCGCCAAGTGCATGCCCGATCTACCACTATGCAACCAATTTTGAGCCGAAATTGGTTCCATTAATCGGTCGCACATGCTGCAAGAAGCTGTAGGACCGACTTACTCAATGGGATGCGTGGCGGAACCCCCCCCCCTCCCCCCCCCGATGCTGTTCCCCTAAAAGTGCAATGTGCCCCCCACCCAGTTGCCCAATGCACTAAACATTACTTGTCCGTGGCCGCTGCTTGTCCTCCGCTGGCTCTGAGGGCAGTCCTTTGTCCATATACGCATCCCACGTGGTTGCCGCCGGCAACTATGTGGGGGCGTGTGTATTGAGCAAGAAGTGTGCGTGGATACAGCGGTGGACAAGCACAGGTAATGTATATAGCACTGGGCCCCGGGGGAGAAGGTGGGCACATTACACATTAGGGGGACAGCGTCGATTTCGGCATGAAATAGATCAGGAAGCGGCCTGCGGTGTATGGGCAGGTGACAGATCTCTCTCTAATCAGATTCGATCAGGCCTTGTTCACATTAGAGGCGTTTTTGTACAATTTTAAGCGCTGGTGATTTTCAAAATCGCCCTGAAAGCGCTTGTGCAATGATTCTCTATGAGAGAGTTCATATCAGAGCTGTTCGTTTGCGATCCACATTGAAAAACAGTGCTTGGGCCATTTTTTGAGGCGATTTGCCTCAATGGAAGGTATAAGAAAACCGCAAAACGCTCACAAAATTGCTTTGGCAAGCGATTGCGTGAGCGTTTTTTAAAAAAAATAAAAATACATTGTATTTATTGTTTACGGATTTTTTTCTGGATCAAAAGACGGAAGCGCACTGCAAAAGCGCTTACAAAAAAAACGCCCACAAAAACGAGCGAACGTGCAGAAAATCACCGGAAACCGCTTAGAGAAACACGGGAAAAAAAAGCCCACCGCGGACGAACACAATGTGCACTGGGCCTCAGAGAGAGATTTGTCTCTTGGTGGAATCTGCTCACCATTGCTCGACGTATGGCCACCTTTAATACTGATCAGCAATAAACTAGCAGAGGACTGATTCCCCCTTCCTTGCCTGTATTCAGTGACACACTGTGTGGTCACATGTATCCCAGTAATTGCAAGGCTGTCACATACATGTCTGCTTCTACTGTACTGCAGTCTCCTATCCAGCCAGCATCTGCTCATCATACTACCATACTGAACCTTTACCCTGAGACTAGTAATGCCAAGTTCTCCAACACAACCAACCTATCAGGCTCTGGCTTTCATTTCCTAATCTCCTAAATATACTTCCTGGAACTCTGAACTTCTGGCTGAGCAGTGAGCACATGTGATGCATGTATTAGAAGGAGGAAGTTATACAGGAGAAATGAGTGTAATACACAGGAGCTACCCGTACAGTGATGATCCCTGCATATTACAGCCCAGAGGGTCTGCCCTGACATCATACACACAATACACACTGCAGATGGATATACACACTATACACACTGCAGCTGCTGGACACATACAAGTTAGTGTTGTCCGGATCATGAACGATTCGGATCTTTGATCCGAATCTATTTTGTGAGTCGAATCATCAAAATGAGTGATTCGGATCGCAAAAGGGGCGGGGCAAGGAGCGACACGCCCCCTCTCAGCGGGCAGCGGGGTCCTGCAAGCAGAGCTGAGATGGATCGCTCTGTTAGATGGGAGCCAGCCTTGCAGCCAAAGGTAGATGAGAGAGAGGGGACATGGGTGCCACTGCCAGATATGTGTAGAGCACACATACTGGCTGCAATGTGCTGCTCATTACAGGCTGTCTGTTCCGTAGTTGTGCACAGTGATCACATTGGAAACTTTTGGCTCAGCTCAGCACAGCTCAGTAACTTTGCAGGCACTGTGATTGCAGGGCAATATGATCCTCATAAACAGCTGCAGTTTACTTTGGGGAATGCTTTCTTTCACTGTGTGACGTTTGCATGCAAAGTACACAGATGCACATATAGGTGAAATACATGTAAAGCATATGATTGCAGCATGTGGGTATTGTGTGCAAACATTTCTGCTCTCTGCTCGTCCCTCCTCCCTTCTCTGTCCACTCCCTGCCCTCTGTCCATCTTCCCCCCTTCTCTGTGTGTCCACCCCCCTCCCCTTCTCCTGTCTCACTAGTCATTTCACCCCCGAAATGCTTCCGTAGTCAAATGATCCGAGATTCGGATCAAAGATCCGGATCTTTTCAACGATCCGATTCGAATCATCCGGATCATTGAAAAGATCCGAACTTCCCATCTCTAATACAAGTGTTACCTCTAAGTCCCGGCTGTGCTGGATGGGGTCACACAGGGCGGGGTCTGAGCAGGGACAGGCAGAGATCCCTGTCACCAGCAGTAATAAACACTGGATCCAGCTGACATCCAGGATCCCATCCATCCTGCCTGCAGAGTTACAGCAGCACCTCTCTCTGCTGGAGAGACACACTCAGCAGGCTGGCCTGCAGGGGGGCGTGTCTGTGCAGGGTGATTGGAAGCACCACTCTGCTGCTGGGGAGACACAGGCTGACCAGCAGGGGGCGTGTCTGTGCAGGGTGATTGGCAGCAGCACCTCTCTGCTGGGCTGACCAGTGTGACTTGCAGGGGGCGTGTCTGTGCAGGGTGATTGGCAGCACCACTCTGCTATGTAGAGACAGGCTGACCTGCAGGGGGCGTGTCTGTACAGGGTGATTGGCAGCACCTCTCTGCTGGGGAGAGACAGGCTAACCTGCAGGGGGCGTGTCTGTGCAGGGTGATTGGCAGCACCTCTCTGCTGGGCAGACCAGTGTGACTTACAGGGGGCGTGTCTGTACAGGTGATTGGCAGCACCTCTCTGCTATGGAGAGACAGGCTGACCTGCAGGGGGCGTGTCTGTGCAGGGTGATTGGCAGCACCTCCCTGCTGGGGAGAGACAGGCTTACCTGCAGGGGGCGTGTCTGTACAGGGTGATTGGCAGTCCAGTGCACAGAGAGGGCAGTACAATACTAGCAGCCTACTGATGTCTAGGAGACTACAAGTGTTTATTATTCTGTTTTAAGAAGGCAAACTTTAGTTATGCATATTATTTTAGTAAAAGGCCTTTTCCATATGTTTCCATGGCAGCACGGTCGGGTAAAGCCCCCGCCCACTTGACCCCCATAGGACCCTACCTATAAATTTCTCCCTAGACTCCCCCCCTACAGTCTTTTTTTTGTCCTCTGAATCACTCGACTCTGGACCCATATCAAGTGCAATTAGAACAAGTTTGAAGAGAAGTAAAGGCTTCCTACCGTTTTTTTCTTACAGGTTCATCCTCTCCTGTAAATGGGCCCCGGTAAGGTCTAAATGATTTATAGTGGGCAGCTCCATTTCTGGTCATGGACGGTAGATACAGTGAGGTAAATCCTCCGGGTATCCTTGCTACTAAGTAGCAGTTTCTCTTTGAGCGGAATGTCACTTGCAGCCGGTTCCTTCTTAGCATGCGGTGGGCGGACGCGCTGGCGTGCGCTCCACCGTTAAATACTCTCTGCTTTCCGGCCGGATCTGTTGTGGGCGTGCGCAGTCATGCGTTCCAGATGACGCAACTTCCGGGTGATTACTTCCGGTTCGGCGCGTCCTCTTTCCCGGCTCTGCCTCTTACTATTGGCTGTGTGTAAGAGAGCCCAGCCCCCATTGCTGATTGGGCTGTAGACCGGAGGAGGGATATTTAAGTCCCTCTCTCTGGCTTGTATTGCAGCAGAGTCTCCTTGCCGTGCGGGAAGACGGTATGGACCATCACAGAAAGGATGCTGGGCCTGTGGAGAAAGAGTATTACCCGGCAAGCGGGTTTGTCAGGAATGTTTCAATACTATGTCCAAAGACGTGGAACAACCCAAAGATGTGGCAGTAATGATTATAGAAGCGGTTAAAGAATCCATGGACCAATTCATAGCAACACTATCACTTCCTCGAGTTTCGCCAGCAGAAGATCCACCTATCGAAGCGGATCAGGCGCAGGCAGAGGAAAATGAGCAGCCAGACGTAGGCTTCAATTTTAACCTCATCCAGCCGTTTATTGAATCAGTACGTGAAGCTATAGAGTGGCAGGACGAGGAACCGCAGGAGTCCACATCCAGTAACCAGAAGGAGTACTACGCACACCTGAAAAAATCATCAAAACCTTTTCCACTAATATCAGCAATCCATCAAGTCATTCTGGACGAATGGAAGAAAACAGATAAAAAAAACGGTTCTAACAAACCGTCTGGGTAAACTTTATCCAATGGAAGAAAAGAAGTTGTCAGCACTAGACGAACCTCCTAAAGTGGATACTTCAGTAGTAGGTTTAGCAAAACACATTACATGGCCGAGAGATGACGCCGTTTCATTTAAGGATCCTCTGGATCGTAGAATTGATGCTGAATTTAAGAAAACGTATACATCTGTGGGTGGAGCCTGTAAACCGGCAATAGCGCTGACATCGATAGCAGAAGCCTTAAGAATATGGGTAGACAATATAGAACAAGCATTACGTGCGGACGCAGATAAGGAAACCATCATCCCAGCTCTTGACGATATAAAACTCACGGCCGACTTTATGGGTGAGGCCGCAGTTGATATAATTAGATCCTCAGCAAGGGCTATGCTGCATGCGGTGGTAGCCAAGAGGGCCTTATGGCTGAAGAACTGGTCAGCTGACGCCACCTCTAAGCAGGACTGGTGCAAGATACCGTTTGACGGTAAGAGTCTATTCGGAGAAGAGATGGACACTGCAATAAAGCGTGTGACCGGAGGGAAGTCGGGAATAATTCCGCAAGATCGTGCGGCTAGAAGACCTCCCTATCAGAGAAACACTTTTCAGGACAGATATAGAAATAAAGTCACCAGTCATCCCTTCAGAAGTTTTAAGAAAAACTGGCAAAGTTCTCAATCGACGTTGTCAAAAATGAATAGGCAGAAGAAGACGTCTCAGCCTTCTTCACAAACTAAGTCTTTTTGATGCGTAGCCCGTCCAGATTTGCCCGGTGGGAGGAAGACTACAGAGGTTCGGACAGGTCTGGACGGAGAACATTCAAAACCACTGGGTTGTAGACACAGTTACCTGGGGTCACCGGTGGAAATTCACAACGCAACCACCGGACATTTTCAAAGCAACGAACATTCCGGTCAACAAGGAGAAAAGGGCAATACTTATGAAGTATGTTCAGGAGTTGATTGTGAAAGAGGCAGTATGTCAAGTTCCAGATACAGAGAAGGGGCTAGGGTGTATTCACCTCTCTTTTTTGTCCAAAAGAAGACCGGCGATCTGAGGCCAGTCATGGATCTCAGAAGATTGAACTCGTTCATCCACTTACAACGCTTCAAAATGGAGACATTACAGACTATCCTACAAGTAGTGAGACAGGGGGATTGGGCCATCACTATAGATCTGGAAGATGCATATCTTCACATACCTATAGATCCGGAGTATCAGAAATACCTCAGGTTCGCAATGGGGGACCTACACCTACAATTTTGTGCCCTTCCATTTGGAATCTGCACAGCCCCCAGGACTTTTACAAAAGTAGTGCTGGCAGTGGTAGAGTTCCTGAGGCTCAGAGGCCTCAGACTCTACCACTACTTAGACGATCTGCTATTACTGCATCAAGACATGAGTCAGATATTGCAGCACAGACAGCTTCTAATACAACAACTACAGGCGTTTGGTTGGAAAATAAACATGAAGAAAAGTCGCTTGGAACCCTCAAGAGACTTTGTGTATCTAGGGGCACGTCTCCAGACCTGCATCAACACTGTCAGCCTACCAGAAGAGAAAGCCCAAAGGATAATGCAACTAACACGGAACATGATGTGCTCTCCAGTAATCACGGCCAGACAATGTCTAAGCCTTCTGGGGACTCTGACCTCGGTCATTCCCATGGTCAAGTGGGCACAATGGCACTCCAGACAGTGGCAAACAGGCTTCCTATCACAATGGCACGGAAAGAATATGCGACAACCAATCTTAGTGACTCATCAAATGAGGAACAGCCTACTTTGGTGGACAAGAGCAAAAAATCTAGCTACCCCTCTAGATATCCAGAAGCCCTTAGGGATCATGGTTACTACAGATGCCAGCCAGAAAGGCTGGGGAGCATACCTGCAAGAACACCATGTGCAAGGTCTGTGGAGACACCAGGAAGGTTCAATACCGGCCAACCAATTAGAGATCAGAGCAGCTTTCCAAGCGTTAACAGCCTTCCACGATCAACTTGTAGGCAAAGATGTCATATTACAAATGGACAATCGAACGGCTGTGGCCTATGTGAAGAAACAGGGGGGCACCCGGTCAAGGACATTGTTGAAAGAGGTATCCCCAATATTCCAGCTGGCAGAGAAAAGCCTCAACAGTCTTTCGGCAGTTTATATACCGGGCAAGGACAATGTGACAGCGGACTACTTAAGCAGAACAATCCTCGACAACAACGAGTGGGAACTGGACACAGAAATATTTCAGAAAATCTGCCATCAATTGGGAACACCACAGGTGGATCTGATGGCGACGAGAGTCAACCGCAAATGTCACAAATATATCTCCAGATACCAGTCATCATCAGCAATTGCTACAGACGCCCTGACGACACCCTGGAATTTCAAAGTGGCGTATGTCTTTCCGCCAATACCATTAATTCACCGGTTACTGCTAAGATTGTGTCAGGAGAAGGTGACGCTCATAGCCGTCATACCTTTCTGGCCCCGGAGACCCTGGTTTCCCCTACTATGGGACCTGAAAATTCAGGATCCATTACGCCTTCCATTAATACCGAAGTTATTGACACAAGGGCCGATTTGTCACCCCAATCCGGGCAAATTAAACCTCACAGTCTGGAAATTGAGAGGGGGAAATTGGAGAAACTAGGTTGTTCATCTGAAGTAATAAACACCATAATGACCGCAAGGAAACCGTCAACGAAAGCAGCATATCAGAGGGTGTGGTCAAAATTCCAGGATTTCGCAGCCATGAACGAGTTCGACCCGACCAAACCATCGGTGATCCATGTTCTGAAATTCCTGCAATCTGGTCTGGACAAAGACTTAAGTTATTATACGCTAAAGTCACAAATTTCAGCATTATCAGCTCTCGCAGATCAAAGATGGGCCTTGCATCCTCTTGTTGTACAATTCTTGAAGGGTGTTATGAAGAAAAAACCACCAATAAAATCGTTCTTTCCTCAGTGGGACTTACCGCTAGTTCTGAATATGCTATCAGAGTCTCCTTATGTTCCAACTAACGATTGTACACTCCTCCAACTGACATACAAAACGGTATTCTTAGTCGCCATGTCATCGGCGAGAAGAGTATCAGAACTTCAAGCAATAGGCTGTGGGGAACCAAGTCTAACTTTTTACCCGGACAGAGTGGTAATACGCTCAATGCAACACTTCATTCCGAAAGTATCCTCTGAGCACCACTTCAACCAACAGTGGACATTACCGACTTTTCATGATGATGACAATGAAAATCCACATCCATTAGATGTGGGAATGGCTCTTAAAACTTACCTTATTAGAACGGCAGACCTACGTAAGACTGACAGACTGTTTATAATTCCTGCCGGTTATAGGTCAGGTCAGCCAGCCACTACAAGAACTATTGCGCAATGGCTGGTAAAGACCATTCAGTGTGCATACAGGGGGAAGGGTCTTGATCCTCCTCAACAAATCACTGCACACTCAACTAGAGGACTAGCAGCATCTTGGGCGGCCCTTAATAAGGTGCCGGCCGACAAAATTTGTCAAGCGGCCAACTGGTCAACAATTAACACCTTTATAAGACATTACAAAGTTGACCCAGCTGCAAATTCATCACTCAATTTTGGTGTTTCTGTATTGAATGTGAAGTAACATTAAATTTTTGTTCAGCATTGCACCTCATCCCTCCCTGTGTTGTTATTCCTAGTTAGCTCCCGACCGTGCTGCCATGGAAACATATGGAAAGCTGAAAATTGTATACTCACCTATTGGTAATTTTCCTTTCCAGATGTGTCCATGGCAGCACGGGGCTCCCTCCCATAGATTCGGTGATTCCGAGTCCAAGTTTAAGACTGTAGGGGGGGAGTCTAGAGAGAAATTTATAGGTAGAGTCCTATGGGGGTCAAGTGGGCGGGGACTTTACCCGACCGTGCTGCCATGGACACATCTGGAAAGGAAAATTACCGATAGGTGAGTATACAATTTTCAGCTTTTGATCCCTTTCAGTCCCTTACACACTCCTAGGAGTTCTAGTTCACCATGAGCTTGCTGGGTAATCTGTAACTCTGGGTGCTTTAAAGAGAGTCGAAGCGAGAATAAATCTCGCTTCAGATCTCCTAAATAGCAGGGGCACGTGTGCCCCTGCTAAACCGCCGCTATAGCGCGGCTTACCGGGGGTCCCTGATCCCCCAAATCCCCTCCGTAATGCGGGGGAGCGCTTCCTGGTTGGGGCAGGGCTAACCGCCGCAGCCCTGCCCCACGCGCGTCTGTCAGCGCGTATCTCCGCCTCTCCCCCGCCCCTCTCAGTCTTCCTTCACTGAGAGGGGCGGGGGAGAGGCGGCGATGCGCCGCTGACAGACGCGACTGGAGGCAGGGCTGCAGCCGTTAGCCCTGCCTCCCTGAGCGACCAAATGCACGACCAAGTCGTGCTGGGGTGGGTTTGGGGGTGAAGGGACCCCCTTTGTGCGTCGCGATAGCGGCGGTTTAGCAGGGGCACACGTGCCCCTGCTAACTTTGAGCTCTGAAGCGAGATTTATTCTCGCTTCAGAGTCTCTTTAAGTCTTACCCCATAGAGCTATATTAATCCATGTCATGCATGCACTAAAGAAGATCAAGCAATCCCAAACAGTCAGTATACATGTTGGATTATTATGGTGTACTGAAAAGTCTACAACCGGCCCTGACCATGGCTTTCATTTATTTTTAGAGATCCAGACTTCAGCGGATTCAGTGAGGCTGCCATCAAAAACTGATATGGCAAGTTTGCCGATGGGGCAGTGTTTAAAGTGAGTGTTTACCAATTTAAAAATAAAAAAGTCGAATACTCACCTAAGGAGAGGGAAGGCTCGGTCCTAATGATCCTTCCCTCTCCTCTCCCGGTGCCCGGTCCCGCGCAGGATCCCCCGTGGCAGTATTCGACCAGTTCGGTCAAATACTGCCACTTCCGCATGCCGAAGGGAGCTTTCGGAAGCCTTCGGGAGCACTCGGGCTCCCGAAGACGGGCCGCTCCATACTACGCATGCACGAGCGCCCTCTATGACGCACTCACGTGTGCGTAGTATGGACTGGCCCGTCTTCGGAAGCCCGAGTGCTCCCAAAGACCTCCGAAGTCCCTGCGGCGGCGGACGCGAACGGAGGAGCCAGCGCAGCACCGAGGGCACCGGGAGAGGAGAGGGAAGGCTCATTAGGACCGAGCCTTCCCTCTCCTTAGGTGAGTATCCGACTTTTTTTATTTTTAAACTAGTACCCATTGGCTTTAAGAATAATGTCCATTTCCCGGCAAACAGGTGTGTTATTTAAATATTTACTGCACCAGGTGCAGTATAATCACGCCCTGGGAAACCCAGGGACCCGAAAATTAGTCAATGGGAGCGGGCGGTCACGCGTGCTACCTTTACCGCAGGTTAGTGGGGTCCTGGGGACATGAATGAATGGGAACTGCATCCCATTCATTAATCTTCCCTGATTCAATGAACGCTGACCTCTATGAGACGCCTGAATTCATTGTATCTTTCCTGTTGTTACTGAGCACACATTACTTCCGCTTCACATCCTTACATACCTGAATCAGAAAAAAATAGGACAGCTTGTGGCCACATAGTAAAACTACATCCAAAAGCATTTTATTCAATAAAAATACCTACATTTACATCTAAAATTAACATTTTCCCTCCCACACTCCCCATAGTACTCAAACATTTATATTTATATAAAAGTGTACATAAAAAATACATAAATAGTTGCCTTAGGGACTGAATTTTTTTAATAGGTATGTGATATAGGGTATATAACTGTGATTATTTAATTTGCGGGTTTATTATTAGTGATGGACCCAAAACTGAAAAAATGCACCTTTATTTCCAAATAAAATATTGGTGCCATACATTGTACTAGGGAAATATTTTAAACGTTGCAATAACCGGGACAAATGGGCAAATAAAATGTATTAGTTTTATCCACAGTAGAACGTTTTATTTTAACACTATAATGTCCGAAAACTGAGACGTTTTTTTCCATTTTTTCTTATTATTCCAATTAAAATGTGTTTAGAATAAAATAATTCTTAGCGTAATGTACCTCCCAAAAGCCTAATTTGTGGGGGGAAAAAACAAGATATAGATCAAGTCATTGTGATTAGTTGTGATAAAGTTATTGACGAAAGAATGGGAGGAGTGCTGACAGGTGAAAATTGCTCTGGTCCTAAAGGGGTAAAAACCCTCAGTGGTCAAGTGGTTAAATTGCCTGTTTAAAACGGTGTTAGGGGACATGTTATGCTATCTTCCCAGGGGCCAAAAGACTCCCTGGCGTTCAGCTATACTGAGCTACTCATTGCCAAATCTGAAACCCAGACTCCTGCAGTCGAGCCACTGGAGCCAAATGGCACTCGGCATTAGATGTGCACATACTGCTGACGCTGAACCACCAGTGCCTACAGCCAAACCGCCAGAACCAAAGTGTATTGTCAATCTCCAAGTCGGCACTTCAACCGAAAAAGAACTGCTGCAGCTGAATGGGTGCAAGGAATTCCGGATAGTAGAATATAGGTAATTTTTTCAAAGCCACCAAACTCCTTCCCTCCGCTACTGCTGAAATTGAAATACTGTGCCCAAATAACACAAGTAATCCAGGCGACAACCATAGCCACTGTCACCTGCTGTTTAGAGACGCTGTGACATCCCGCCGGAGTTCAGCGCGATGTGCAGGAGGGTCACGGGCAGGGGCGGAGGTCCGGCGCACAGTGTGGGAAGCCTCTGGAAGACTCAGAGGCTTCCCTCTCCTTAGGTGAGTTATACCTCCCAACTTTTTGAGAAGAGAAAGAGGGACCACCCCTGCCACACCCCTCATCACGCCCCCATCACACCCCTAGTCAGGCATACAAGAAAGATTTCATAAGAAAAGTATGTTGTTTTATAATTCAAACCTCACTGGTCCTTTCTATCCTGGTTCATTTTCCTTCATGTTAACATTTTAAAATTAGTAATATACAGTGGCTTGCAAAAGTATTTGGCCCCCTTGAAGTTTTCCACATTTTGTCACATTACTGCCACAAACATGAATCAATTTTATTGGAATTCCATGTGAAAGACCAATACAAAGTGGTGTACACGTGAGAAGTGGAATGAAAATCATACATGATTCCAAACATTTTTTACAAGTCAATAACTGCAAAGTGGTGTGTGCGTAATTATTCAGCCCCCTTTGGTCTGAGTGCAGTCAGTTGCCCATAGACATTGCCTGATGAGTGCTAATGACTAAATAGAGTGCACCTGTGTGTAATCTAATGTCAGTACAAATACAGCTGCTCTGTGACGACCTCAGAGGTTGTCTAAGAGAATATTGGGAGCAACAACATCATGAAGTCCAAAGAACACACCAGACAGGTCAGGGATAAAGTTATTGAGAAATTTAAAGCAGACTTAGGCTACAAAAAGATTTCCAAAGCCTTTAACATCCCACAGAGCACTGTTCAAGCGATCTTTCAATAATGGAAAGAGCATGGCACAACTGTAAACCTACCAAGACAAGGCCGTCCACCGAAACTCACAGGCCGAACAAGGAGAGCGCTGATCAGAAATGCAGTCAAGAGGCCCATGGTGACTCTGTACGAACTGCAGAGATCTACAGCTCAGGTGGGGGAATCTGTCCATAAAGTCCATATTAGTCATGCACTGCACAAAATTGGCCTTTATGGAAGAGTGGCAAGAAGAAAGCCATAGTTAACAGAAAAGCATAAGAAGTCCCATTTGCAGTTTGCCACAAGCCATGTGGGGGACACAGCAAACATGTGGAAGAAGGTGCTCTGGTCAGATGAGACCAAAACTGAACTTTTTGGCCAAAATGTAAAACGCTATGTGTGGCAGAAAACTAACACTGCACATCACTCTGAACACACCATCCCCACTGTCAAATATGGTGGTGGTAGTATCATGCTCTGGGTGTGATTCTCTTTAGCAGGGACAGGGAAGCTGGTCAGAGTTGATGGGAAGATGGATAGAGCCAAATACAGGGCAATCTTGGAAGAAAACCTCTTAGAGCCTGCAAAAGACTTGAGACTGGGGCGGAGGTTCACCTTCCAGCAGGACAACGACCCTAAACATAAAGCCAGGGCAACAATGGAATGGTTTAAAACAAAACATATCCA
Organism: Hyperolius riggenbachi; assembly: GCF_040937935.1. Lineage (NCBI taxonomy): Eukaryota > Metazoa > Chordata > Amphibia > Anura > Hyperoliidae > Hyperolius > Hyperolius riggenbachi. Next base: position 35,568,230 of record NC_090651.1, on the reverse strand, counting down.
TATGTTAGAATGGCCCAGTCAAAGTCCAGATCTAAATCCAATCGAGAATCTGTGACAAGATCTGAAAACTGCTGTTCACAAACACTGTCCATCTAATCTGACTGAGCTGGAGCTGTTTTGCAAAGAAGAATGGGCAAGGATTTCAGTCTCTAGATGTGCAAAGCTGGTAGAGACATACCCTAAAAGACTGGCAGCTGTAATTGTAGCAAAAGGTGGTTCTACAAAGTATTGACTCAGGGGGCTGAATAATTACGCACATCCCACTTTGCAGTTTTTTATTTGTAAAAAATGTTTGGAATGATGTATGATTTTCGTTCCACTTCTTATGTGTACACCACTTTGTATTGGTCTTTCACATGGAATTCCAATAAAATTGATTGAGGTTTGTGGCAGTAATGTGACAAAATGCGGAAAACTTCAAGGGGGCCGAATACTTTTGCAACCCACTGTATAAATGTAAAGGATGGGAATGGAGTTTAGAGTCAATCAAACACATTTTTAGTAGAGAAATATATATATTTACATAGAAAGAGGGGAAAAGTCCTGAAAGAGGGACAAATGAGGAGGAAGCAGGGACAGAGGGACATGGCTCCCAAAGAGGGACTGTCCCTCCGAAAGAGGGACAGTTGGGAGCTATGTAAGTATTTGATTTTTGAAGCAAGGTCCCTCTCGGGTTCACTTTAAAAGAAAAAAATAAATCAAGCCCATAATATTGAGTTTTGGTTTTTATTTCTGTATCTCAAGATGCAGCGTGTTTTTGTGTATTCTGAATACAGTATGGATTTTTATAGGGTTCTATATGATGTCACTTCTTCATCTTAGCAATGGATTTCTGAGACATTACTATCTGCCTTGAATGCTCCCTGTGCTGGGCTCTATCAAAGATAATTCTGTCTCTTCTGGAAGGCTGTGAGGTCATCTCCTGAGATGTTGTGGGGTAAGGAGTTCCATGCTGTACGGAAGGTGAAGGATTTGATGCTTCAGTCATGTCTTGGACGCTTCCTGATGGGAAGGGCGGTGCAGAGAATGATGGAGACTTGTATATGTCATGTACTGATGGGCCCATGGGTCCACTGGTGGTTTCTGATGCCTCCACATCTCCTTTGGTTTCTACTGGTTGTTTCTCAGATGTTCCTCCATCTTCCATGGCCTTCACGGGATCGATCATCGTCAGTCTCTTCCGGAGGTACATAATCCTGTGTGCATAATGCAAGATAAGTTATGCTAATGGGGTAGTAAACAACCAAAAGCTCTAAAACAGGAAACTATAGGTGGCTTGGCGGCCGATGGACCATCCGATTTGATAATGATTATCGAATCGGATGACCATTCGACAATGTGACCAATTTCCGGTCAAAATTGGTTGCATGTAGCCCAAAATTGTTCGCATGTATCAAACAGACATGCTGCAAGATGTCAGGCTGTCACGGTCAATCAGGTGTGTGGTGGTAACGGGACGAGCGATGAACACGATGAATCCCCCAGCATTGTTCCCCCTAGTGTATAAACGTGCCCCCTGTGTGTGTGTTTCTCTTCCATTAGTCTGCGGCGTGAACTGGTCAAAGTGTACCTGAGGTAATGCAAGCACAAGGATTTATACTTACCTTGCCATCCTCCTGGACCCCTTGCTCTTGCCGCTGTCAGCACTGCATATTCTGCGCTGCGTGCAGCAGCCAGTCACGCTCAGAGCGCTCTGTGCATGTGCACTTCACAGAACTCTCCTGTCCTGGCCACAAACACAGTGGCCCACCACCTGGCTGGACTCCACGTTGAAGGAACGGAGGGAACCAGAACAACAATGAGGGAGCTAACAGACTTCAGGGTGTTGGGAGAAGCCCCAGGAAAGTAACCTGAGAGGGGGTCAGCAGAGCTAGGACGAGCAGGGGCATGACTGGGGCGGGCCCTGGGACGGACTGACCAAATACAACAGTCCCTCAGGTGTGATTTAAAGGTGGAGTGCCTGAGGGGTACCTTCCCCCAGGCATTTAAAGGCAGGAGCAGGACTTTTTTTCCCTCTTTCACCTGAATAGGATACAGCAAACTCTAGCACCCACCCTCCCTGTGCGGCACTTGTTAGAAATCCGCAAGCGACCACTGGGGTGTTGGGAACATACCCATTTATGCTAACCCCTTGTTGTATCCTAACAGTTTCGTCACAGCAGGAAGCGGGCGGGTCCATGACAATGTCGGCCTGGACGACATCGAAACGAGAAGTACACACCGAGCTTAGTGAATGAAATAAGGCATTTTATGTTAGGAGTGCATAGTGCTGGTTATGATACATGAGTGCCAAGAATGAACGTAATGGTAATGGTTTCATGGGTCATTAATCCGGGTGGCTTTAGGGTGGGTCACCGACGGGTTAATGGCACCATTCTCGTCACTGGGGAGGTGCAGTGGCATAAAGTTTAATGGTTGTCACTGTCAGGTTCAGTGGCAAATCAAATGTGGATTGAAAGCCGGTGGTTGGCATATGGACCCTCACGATGAGGGAAGGCATTGTCATGGGACCTGTCAGAGCGCGGTTATACAAGTTTCTCTAATTGTTAATGCATGTTAATCAAAGTGTCTTTTGTTTTCTTCTAGATTGTATTATGTTAAAACTGTATTAAAGCTGTGGCCTTTAAACTCCAATTGGGTGTCACCAGGGCCGGTTTAAGCAACAATGGGGCCCCAGGGCAAAATAAACCTGGGGGGCCCCCCCCTCAACATATACCCCGGAACAAAAATCGACATTAGGGGACCTTTTTTGCAGCTGGTATAGTCAGGGTGTGAAGCCCCAATCGGTCAGAGCTCCACATTCTGGCTATCCCAGCCTGCATGGGGGACAAGGGGTTAAAAAGTTTCAGGAGAAGGGACCCCACATAATTTAAAAAAAAAAATTCCCACACTCTAAACATAAAAAAAAATTGGGAAAATAGGAAAAAATGCCAGGGATCTTCATACAGCCATATTGCGGCTGTATAGCGATCCCTGGCCAAAGCGCTGCGGCTGCGTATAGACCCCCTGGAAACCCCGTCAGGAAATTTATTGCACTTTCGTTTGATGCATGTAAAATTACACTACCGTTAGGTTTGCTACTAAAAGTTACATTTACTGCATTTAAAACTATACTTTTTTCCTTCTAAACTTTAAAATCGATTTTCTCAAAAACTATAAGGTCTTTTTGAAAAATTGTTTTTTCCTCCTATTCCTAATGATCTCCTTAACATATCCTGCAAATTTAGGGTTTCTAGCATTTAAGGTGGATTTGCTATTCACCATTAAAGTCGGCAGGTTTTTAAATGTGTTTTTTTTTCCTTTGAAACTTTAAAATCGATTTTCTCAAAAACTATAAGGACGATTTGAATTTTTTTTCCTCTTGTAGCCACTGGGGGCCCCTACAAGCTCTGGGGCCCCGGGGCAGCTGCCTACTTTGCCTTAATGGTAGCGCCGGCCCTGGGTGTCACGGCTTTATTTCAGGTTGTGGGGAAAGTTCGCCCGTATGGGCCCCGCCCGGCCAAGTATAAATCCTTGTGCTTGTATTGTTTCAGGTTTACTTTAATATTGATAAGCTTAGTTTCAAGTTGAGTACTATTTGTAACAAACTTGGAAAATCACCATCTCATTGATAAGCTCTATTTATCAGTATTATGGTGCCCATACATGGTACAATTGTTTTCATCCAATCTTACCATTTCTATGTAGTATACGGGTAAATTAAGTGAATACACTGAAAGGATAATTTAGGCAGCTCCCTTAAACAACATAGAAATGGTAAGATTGGATGAAAAAAATTGCACCATGTATGGGCACCATTAAAGGATACCCGAACTGACATGAGACATGATGAGATAGACATGTGTATGTACAGTGCCTGGCACACAAATAACTATGCTGTTTACTTTTTTTCTTTCTCTGTCTGAAAGAGTTAAATATCAGGTATGTAAGTGGCAAACTCAGTCCTGACTCAGACAGGAAGTGACTACAGTGTGACCCTCACTGATAATAAATTCCAACTATAAAACACTTTCCTAGCAGAAAATGGCTTCTGAGAGCAAGAAAGAGATAAAAAGGGGAGTTTCTTATCTGTGAGGGTCACACTGTAGTAACTTCCTGTTTGAGTCAGGACTGAGTCAGCCACTTACATACCTGATATTTAACTCTTTCAGGCAGAGAAAGAAAAAAAGGAACACAGCATAGTTATTTGTGTGCTAGGCACTGTACATACACATGTCTATCTCATCATGTCACATGCAACAAAAAAAAAGGGGAGAAGAGATCGAGAGCCCCCGATAGTGTATTATCGTATGATATATGGCACAATTGTGGAAAAGAAAGATTTATACTCACAAGTATGGGTTGCCAATTGGGGCAACCACTTCAATCGCAGACGAGGAGATTAGACCTGTCCTCGTTCAGGTTTAAGAAAGTCGCTCTCCGTAGAAAAAAGGAAAAGGGGTGTCAACACCCATCCACCAGGTGCCATACGTGTTTACACAGCACCACGGTTGCTCCTGCCTATGTGACTTTTTGTTGCCTGATGAAGCGGACTTGAGATCCGTGAAACGCGTTGCAAATTTTGTTGTTTTTTGATAAGGAGTAGTTATTAAATTTTGTGATTTTATTACACTTAACCAGTGCTGGTGTTTTTGTGAGGTGAGCAAGTCCACCATTGCCACCTACAATTTTAACATTTTAAATCTGATTCTCCTTTTATCCTTTTGGCGCCTCCTCTTTTTGAGTACATCATGTCACATGTCACTTTGGGTATCCTTTAACCACCTTAGCGGTAATGACGAGCTCAGCTCGTCCATTACCGCCGCAGTAGATATCTCCGGCCCCTGTGGGCCGATTCTGATAATTTTTTTTTCATACACGCAGCTAGCACGCTAGCGGCGGCGTAAGGGAGCCCCCCGCCCAGACCCCTTGCACATCCTGGCCAATCAGAGCCAGGCTGTGCTATGGGGCTGGATCGGACACCCCCTGATGCCATGATGTGGATGACGTCATCCCGATCGTCGCCATGGCGACGAGGGAAGCCAAGTAGAAAATCCCATTTACAACGGGATTTTCTGCTTGCTGTAAAAGCCGGCGGCGATCAGACTAGATGGGCAGATGCGCCCTCTAGTGGTGAATCATGTAGCTAACTTTAAGTTAGCTACAGTACAATGATTCAGAAAAATAAAAATAAAAAAAAAACTGTCTGCACGCCACCCTGGCAATTTTAATGTAACGCCAGGGTGGTTAAGGTGACCACACACCATACAATTTTTAAAATATCTTTTCAATTCAAGAATTGCAATCAATTTTTCTGACTGCTTGTAACATTTAAAAAATCTGACCAACCTGTGCGCAATTTTTACCCAATTATGAAAAAAAAGATTGAAAACTGAGAAAATTGCATGGAAGTATACATAAGAAAACTGACAATCCACCCTACACCATTCAATTTTCATAAAACTTGATCAGAAAAATCCAGCAAACTTTTATTGAATAAAAATGGGAAATCCAATCAGATTTCTTGCTCGAATACAAAAAAAGCTAGATTTGTTGGGGAATCTGATGTTTTTTATCGAATTGCTGTAAAATCGGATAATTTTATTGTATCGTGTGTGGCCATCTTTAGTTCAGCATGCAAACTGAAATGGAAGACTGAAGACATACATATATTATGTACGCCGCTGGTGAGCTGGGCTCAGGGTGAGCTGAATGACAGCTTTCCCTGCTGCCGCTCAAATCCCCGGTGGTGTAAAATACTATTCCCCCTCCGAATTGTAGCAACTCGGAGAGAGGTGTAATTTGCGGTCTGTCGATCGCTTGAACCCCTAATTACCCTTACCTGGCCTGCGCAATATTACCTTACTGCTACAGTAGCAATAGGTCAGCCCGGGGGCGTAACTAGAAATCACTAGGCCCCTCTGCAAAACTTTGGATGGGGCCCCCTCCCGCCACCAGAACATCGCTGTACACAAGACCCTGCTGAACCCTGAATAGGGACTGTCTACAAATCTTTGTCTGCAAAACTTTGTATGATTCTTTATCAGTGCCTGAGCAGATGCAGTCATTAGAACAACTGTGCGGAGAACAGACTTGCAGGGTCTATTGTTACGCCCCTGGGTCAGCCTATGCATATCCCCCCAAATAACTGTAAGACTGTTCCCCTAAAAGATGTAACCAGGCAGCAGAAAAGAGTAAAAAGTACATCAAGGATTCTATGGAGCAGCGCTCCCAGTAAGAGGTGCCCATGGTACATGCTATACCTGCACCTTTATAGATATGCCACTGAGAGAGTAATAGCATGTAAACCAAGATGCTGCACTCTTTAAACTGTCAGAGGATGATGGCATACGTCTTCTGTTATAGTAGTCTTTTAAAAAAAATTAATGTGGCTAAAGTGACTTGCCCAAAAAAGCATCCTGCAACAGCCCCCGTTATCAGTAGGGTACCGATAATGCCTCCGGCTATCAGAATATATATAAGTGTTCCTCTCTCTTTCAAGCTCTGGAGAGTATTGAGGAAGCCCATGACCTCAGGGTCCAAGTCTTGGCTTCCAGGCTCGTGTTTTTTGGTCTTGAACGGTCCTTGGGAAGGATACATGCGATGGTGAGATGACGTATTTGTATCTGTTTGATCTTCAGTGACCAGGCCTGTGGTTCCATCTGTGGGCCCAACTACCTCTGTGTTATTGTCATCATATAATTGGTCTTCACGAAGACTTCCGTCATCGATGGCCAGAGCCGGTCCTGCAAGAAATGCATCATGATAAAAGAGATCCAAAATCATATAGAAAAATTAGTTGGTAAAAAGGTTTTGAGCACATCCAGATTTGACCTGCCTGGTCGTGGGTGGGGGCGCCGAGCTGGAGGGTGTAGCAGGCAGGAAGGGGATATTGGGCACAGTGGCGGGGAGGGTGGTCGGACCCCCCCTCCCTCACCTGGGTCCCCTGATCTGCAATCCCCCTCCAGCTAATAAGCCCAGCAGCGTAGTACGATCAGGCAGCAGGTGGGAGGACTCACCTCTTCCGCCACACAGCGTGCGTTCCACTCTCGTCACTTCCTGCAATGCTGCCCACTGTACTGTAAGTGGCCGGCATTGCAGGAAGTGACAAGAGTGGAACGCACGCTGGAACGCAGAAGAGGTGAGTCATCCTCGCCCGCTGCCTGCTCGTACTACGCTGCTGCACTGAATAGCTGGAGGGGGAGCGCAGGGGACCCAGGAGGGGGGGGGGGGTCCGACCCCTCTCTTTGCCACTGTGCCTTCTGCCCCCTTACTGCATACTACCCCTCCTGGGAAGGTTATTATTTATACTGGGGGGGGTATTGTACTCACAAGTTTGCCTCAGGCGGCAAAAAGTCTATAACCGACCCTGGCTTGGAGCTCCAACAGACTGCTGAATAGGCAAATTATCGACCTGAGGAAGTAGGCGTTGTTGCCCACGAAATGCATTGTCTTTTGTTATGCTTGTGCAATAAAGTTTTGTTTACAATACAAGTTGTTTGTTTACAATATAAGTGTAGACATTCATCTCTAGGCAAGCCACTTACCTTATTTTAAATTTTAAACTGATATTAATTATTCGATGTTAAACTTACCCCCTCACTTGCAGTTTTTTCGCTACTGCCAGTTTCATACTGTTATTTTACGATTCTGATGCGGTGCCATGGTGATACCGCTCGGCATCACACTGCTGAAAACGGCCTTCCTAGGGACATGTGTTGTATTAATGACGAATTTGGGCACCAAAGTATCACTGTGTATCCACAGCTCACTTCCTGTGGCAGCAAGCAGTACTGCAATAAAAAAATGTTTAGAAACAGCCATTGGGCCATTTATACCCTGCAAACAGGATGCGCATCACAACTTAATTGGCGCCCACGCATGCGCACTGCATCACAACCGCCAGCAAATTAAAAAAAAACGGTGTCACCATTAACTTACATGACTTCCGTTATTATCGCTGCGTTGCAGAGGAAGTCGGCCTCCAACGCGCTGCAAACTTAGCTTTAAAATGAATACTTATGGCGCATGGCATGCAGTGCACTGCACACCATAGACTAATTGCCTTAGCGACATCTTGCGGCAGCAGAGAGTAAAACTGGTTCCGACGCACAGTGTGAAAGGGAAGGTTCTCTTTAAAAGATATTAATATTTAATACAACAAAGGCTTAAAGAACATCCTATAGGGCAGGGGTAGGGAACCTATGGCTCGGGAGCCAGATGTGGCTCTTTTGATGGCTGCATCTGGCTCACATACAAATCAGTAGGCATTTATTTACTAAGCTACACTGCTCAAGCAGCGCAGCTTAGTGCGGCAGCGCAAGTAAAATGCGGATAGTTGGCTGGCAATGCGGATGTCCGCAGAAATCAGAATATTGAGATAGGAGATGACGTTCCTGACGTCATTGAGCCAATCAGAGGGCTCCCAGCAGAAGCCCTAGCAACCAATCACAGAAGGGAACCCTGGCCAGCCCCACCTGACCTCATTGAGCCAATCATAGGGCTCCCAGCCTAAGCCCTAGCACCCAATCACAGAAAGGAACCCTGGCCAGGCCCCCCTGTATAAAAAGGAGGGCTGCCATTATGAGAAATATCGTCCTTGCTTGTGAATGCTCACTGAGACATGCTCCAGTGCTGCAGCCTAGCAAGTGCTGTATACAGTGATAAACCTAAAGCTGTTCAGTGATTAACCCCTTCACTATCACTACACTATTGTTATATTGTTAATTAGCTTGATTTCATTGTGTGACAGTCAGAGTGTGTGCTGCAGGGCTGCTGCAGCTGCTATGTGTCTGTGTGTGTGCTGTGCACAGACCAGGCCAGCTGCTGCCTGCTGGCCAGCTATTAGCCTTAGCTAGCTACAATATAGGTTAGGGATTAGGGAATAGGATTACTGTGTTATTGTGTAGTTAGTACTGTAGTACTGCAGTCAGTGCTAGTAGTTGTTAGAGTAGTAGTACTACTGTGTTAGCTTACTACAGAACTGCTGTGCTGCTGAGCAGTGCCAGTGTGACAGTTAGTGTCCTCTCCTCTGCTGTCTGACTGTCACACGGCACGTGGCCCTTGGCACGTGTAACGTGGCACTTTGCACTTGGCTATAGGGGGTCAGGGATGCCTACTGCACATGCACGACATGCAACCCTGGGTGGGCATAGGGTAGCGGTCGGTCGTGACTGCGGGGCTACGGCCATGTGCACACGCATGAGGTGGCCAGCACAGCTGTGGATGGTGCGTTGCCTAGCACCCGTTATGAAATGGGTAGTCTTTTTGCTAGTTATTCATAAAATAGCAAGTAGCATATTTAAATACAAGAGTACATAACTTATCAGTCCTGGGCTGCCAATCAGTAACAATACAATAATACAGGACATTGATGTCATATACAAACCTGATGCCAGGTGTAGAAAGAGCAGCAATATAATGCAGGTTGTTATTCTAAAGCTTTGCAGCATTGCTGGTTCTCTGCTGGTGAAGCTGGTCAGAGATAATTAACAAACTAATCGCAGCAGTCCATCGCCCCAAATAAGCAAAAGTGACAGGACATTGCAGCTGCTGGGCTTAACACCATCCTAGTGATAACAGCTCATCATAAGCCTGTGTCTGTTGTATCCTAGAAACCTCCCAACTGCCTCTAAGAGGAGGTATTGTAGTTGGAGATTGATCAGGCCTAAACCCCGCCCACTCTCCAGGGGGCGTTAACCCTTAGAGTTAGGCACCACCAGGGAAGTGGATAGGGTTAGGCACCACCAGGGGGTGGTTAGGGTTAGGCACCACCAGTGGAGTCTTAGGGTTAGACATCACCAGGGTGGTGGTTAGGGTAAAGCTGGCCACTAATGGTCCAATTTGTAGCGAAAAATCGTTCGAATGATCAGAAATTCTGATCGGATTGGTTGTAAATAATCTCCATTGGTGGACACAATCGATTATGAACGAGTGAAAAAAATGTCGCCCGAATGAATTTTCATCGAACGGAAATTTGGATTTTCTTGGCGGTCGTGATAGATAGGAAGCAATGATCGGTAAGTTGATGGTGTAGTGAACGATTTTTCGTCCGATCAGAATTTCTGATCGCTCGAACGATTTTTCGCTAGAAATTGGACCGTTAGTGGCCACCTTTATTAGGCACCACCAGGAGGTGGTTAGTGTTAGGCACCTCCAGGGGGGGTTTTAGGGTTAGGCACCACCACTTGGGTCTGAGGGTTAGGCACCACCAGGGGGGTGGTTAGGGTTAGGCACTACCATGGGAGTTTTAGGATTAGGCACCACCAGGGGGGTGGTTAGGGTTAGGCACCACCAGGGGGGTATAGGGGTTAGGGATAGGTACAGGGAGGGTTCTGTGTGAGAGTAGGGTTAGGTATAGTTACAGCACAATATATATAATATATACAAATGATTAAATTATGTATATTTACACAAAGGGTAGGTTTAGGGGATAGGGAGAGATCTGTGTGAGACTACAGTTAGGTATAATTGCAGTAAAATCTACCATTGTATTACTATGCTTAATGCAAGTGTAAATATCGTTTTTTGTTATAGACGCTATTTGATGTTTTATTTCAGAATTAGTTTGTTGTTATAGATGGTATTTTGCCATTTAATTTCCATTTACTCAACCTATTTAGCTCTGCATTTTCGTTTACAAGCTATCAACGAAAAATATTGTTTTACATTACAACTTATAATTTTGGCTATATCCCGTGCCCTTTTTTTCCAGGCGCCCTTTTTTGATACACGCGTCGGCAGACTGATAAGACTATTTTTGACTTATCCGCTTGAAAGGGTCTGACGGCGTGTGTACACGATTTTAGCTACAATGTCGATAATACAGAGATGATGTCATTACATTGATGCCTGTCATGTGGCTAAGATACATCAGGCAGCAAGTCAGCAGTCAGTTCTTCAAAGGTGATATTTTAGAAGCAGCAAAAATGGACCACTGTATGGTTGGATCTGAGCAACTTTGACTAAGAAATCGCGAAAGCTATAAATCTGGGTCAGAGGATCCACAAGACGAGAGGTCTTCTGGGGTGTTCCCAGTATGCAGTCATGACTACCTACCAAAAGAGGTCCTAGGGAGAAAAATTGGTGAACTGACAACTGGGTCATAAACAATGCTGAATGATATGCTCAAGGAATGGAGGCTAGCCCATTTGGTCTGATCCCACAGAGAAGCTACTGTAGAACAATTTTCTGGAAGAAAAAAATTAAATAAAATTGGCCATTGGAGAAAAGTGTGAACACCTAGTGTATTGCAGCTTCCCGATTTTGGAACTGTGTAGTCATAGACCAATCTAGAGTGCCCATGGTGATGCCTAACCACCACTGAAAGTACCTACAGTGGGCATGTGTAAGAACAAGACCATGGAGAAACTGAAATAGTAGTTTGATCTGATGAATCACAGTTACTTACTTTGGCCTCCAAATTCCTCTGTGGGATGTTCTGGAAAAACAAGCCTGAGCTATGAATTCTCTGTGGGAAAAACAAGCCTGAGCTAAGAGGACCCCTCTTCTCAACTTACAGAACTTCTAGGATCTGCAGCTTGGTAGCACAGTATACCTTCAAAAGGTCAGTGGGTCAAAGACAAGGGAATCTTTACAAACATTGAGGCTGGATTCACACTAGAATCCAGCGCCAGCCATGCGTCGTGCCAGATGCACCGCAACGTCAAAAACAGGCCTTCAGGGAACACTGCGCTATTATGCGGTGTGGCCACCAGCCAAGCAGGAAATGACGCGTGCTTGCCGTCACTTCCTGCTTTGGTCATGTGGAAGTGCACGGAAGCGTATTGTTAAAATACGCTTCCGCGCATGCTTGCCACCACATTGCATCGGTGAATTTTTACAAATCCACACGTCGCCATAGACTAACAGGACTTCCGGGCCCGTCGGGGACACGGCAAAAAACGTCACTACCGTCGTGTCATACCGCAGAAGTATGAAAGTCTCCATAGACTTTCATTGCCGTGTGGTGCGGTAAAAACACCGCACCACCTCGTTGTGAAAGGGCCCTGAAAGGACTGTACATTCTCCAAGACCATTCCTCATGGGATATGGGACCATAAGACAGACCACTCTTCAGGGGGCCTGAAGACATAAGGCCAGACCATTCTTCCAGGCCCATGAAATGTTACACAAGACCACACCACCATAAATACTTTTTGTTGAAATATAGAAAACTTTATTACCAAGTATTTCATTAAAAAAATATTACTTGAAGTAACAAGATATGTTACAAAGTGCAATTGATTCATAATTCTTTTCAATCACCAAAATTTTTTCCTGTATTTATTATTTTCTGCATTTCTACAGTAATATGTTATTACACGTTGCTGTACATAGCCACATCTGTTCCAACTAGATCCATTTCTACACTGGCCAGCTAGCGTGACATTCTCCTATGGAATCCCCCTTGGAGTGTTGCCTAGCAGCAGACTGCATTGGGTCTAGGGTAGGCAGATAGTCAGTAGAGGGCTGGAGATGAGCAGCACTCATGGTATTAGCGCCTTCCACATGTCTTTGGACTGTTGCTGGGCTACGGGATCGTCGGAATAATCCAGAAGATCTGCATGCCACATACCGATTCCTCGCAGACCAAACTTCTTAATGTAGTCCACCTTTAAAGAAATACTCTGCGGGTCATCGTACCACACCTGATGGTCGTGCCCCTGCGTGTCCTGTGAAAAATGTATATACATAGTTAATAAGGAAGTGCAGCTACAGGGCTGCCCATAATTATTCATACCCCTTGCAAATTTAGACTTAAACTGGATCCGAGGTGAACTTTTACTCATTGCATAATTGTGTTCCTTTCCTATTGTTTATAGGGCATTCCTCAAGCCAAATACTCTTTTGTTTTTGTTTTAATACTCTAATTCCCTATAAACTAAACAAGCCACGCCCACAGGTTTTCAGAGAGCCTTAGCAGTAGTAAGGGCTCATGGGAGCTCAGTCTGGGCAGGAGGAGGGGGAGGTGTTACTAGCCATTGATTTCAGAGACAGAGGGGAGGAGGAGGGGGATTAGGTTTTTTCACAGGCTGGGTGCTCAAGATGCAGATAAGCCTGCCTCTGTGTAATGTTTACAAACAACATGGCTGCTGTCATTGTACCACAGGAAGAAATAATCATATTCTATTAAAGCTGTTTGCAGCTAGATTTGCTGTGTAAACTATCTAAACTGTACATAAGATATATAGACAAGTTACTTGTTATAGTTAGTTTTTCATCTCGGATCTGCTTTTAAGAGACTCAGAGATGAGTCTCACTACAGTTTTTTACTTACCCGGGGCTTCCTCCAGCCCCATAAGCATGGATGTGTCCCTCGCTGTCCTCCAACGATCTCCCATTAAGCCACGGTGAGCCCCAGTAAGCGGCTTAGTGACGTCAGCGGCAGACCTTCTGCGCAAGCTCAGAAGGCCCCGGCTGTCATCACTCAGTCAGTCTGAGTCCGACTGAGCTGCTTACCGATAGTTGACTGCGGGAGAACGGCGGCGCTCTGGAGGACGGCGAGAGACAAATCCATCCTTATGGGGCTGGAGGAAGCCCCAGGTAAGTAAAAAAAAAAAAAAAAAACTGTAGTGAGACTCATCTCGGAGTCTCTTTAACCACTTGAGGACCACAGTCTTTCTACCCCTTAAAGAGAACCTGTACTGAGTAAAATTATTTAAAATAAACACATGAGGTAACTTCAAATGAACATTGCATAGTTACCTTGCCATCAGTTCCTCTCAGAAACTCACCATTTTCTTATTACAGTGATCCCTTCCAGTTCTGACAAAATTTTGTCAGAACTGAAATATATCAGTTGCTGTCAGTTATATATCAGTTGCTGTCAGTTACAGCTGAGAGGAGAACTGATGTGTCCATGTTTACCTATGGCTCAAGTGGGCGATGTTACAGTTTAACTGTGTGCTGACCAGAAAGCTGTTATGGTGTAATTGCCATTTTCAAAATGGAGGACGGAAAATTCCATTAATCACAGTGAACAAACAGGATGCAGGAGAGGAAAAATAGATTGAGGAGTAGACTACACAGGAGGTAAGTATGACTTCTGTATGGTTATTTTGACTTTTAATTTTCAGTTCAGGTTCTCTTTAAAGGGACTCCGAGCTCAGAAAAAAAAGGAAAGTTGTACTCACCAGGGGCTTTTTCCAGCCCAGTGCTGGTCGGGAGGTCCCACGCCGGCGTCCTGGCTCTTCTTCACCCCGCTCCGGAATGGCTGGCAGGCCGCAGCCCGGGCGACACTCTCCCGAGTGTCGGGCTGCTTCTTCCGCATATGACGCGGATTACGTCACACGCCGGCCGCCTCGCGTCATCACGGCGGCCGGCGTGAAAGTACTGCGCATGCGCGAACAAAGCGCGCATGCGCAGTACTTTCACGCCGGCCGCCGTGATGACGCGAGGCGGCCGGGGTGTGACGTAATCCGCGTCATATGCGGAAGAAGCAGCCCGACACTCGGGAGAGTGTCGCCCGGGCTGCGGCCTGCCAGCCATTCCGGAGCGGGGTGAAGAAGAGGAGCCAGGACGCCGGCGTGGGACCTCCCGACCAGCACTGGGCTGGAAAAAGCCCCTGGTGAGTACAACTTTCCTTTTTTTTCTGAGCTCGGAGTCCCTTTAAGGACCAGAGCCTTTTTTTCCATTCAGACCACTGCAGATTTAACGGTTTATTGCTCGGTTATACAACCTACCACCTAAATGAATTTTACCTCCTTTTCTTGTCACTAATACAGCTTTCTTTTGGTGCTATTTGATTGCTGCTGCGAGTTTTAGTTTTTATTATATTCATCAAAAAAGACACGAATTTTGTCAAAAAAATGATTTTTTTTAACTTTCTGTGATACAATTTGTCAAATAAAGTAAAATTTCTGTATACATTTTTGTCCAAATTTATTGTGCTACATGTCTTTGATTAAAAAACAACAACCATTAAGTGTATATTTATTGGTTTGGGTAAAAGTTATAGCGTTTACAGACTATGGTGCAAAAACTGAAGTTTCCCATTTTGAAGCATCTCTGACTTTTCTGACCACCTGTCATGTTTCATGAGGTGCTAGAATTCCAGGATCGTATAAATAAATACCCCCCAAATGACCCTTTTTTGGAAAGAAGACATCCCAAAGTATTCACTGAGAGGCATGGAGAGTTCATAGAAGATTTTATTTTTTGTCACAAGTTAGCGGAAAATGACACTTTGAGACAAAAAAGAAAAAAAGTTTCCATTTCTGCTAACTTGTGACAAAAAAAAATGAAATCTGCCACGGACTCACCATGCCCCTCTCTGAATACCTTTAAGTGTCTACTTTCCAAAATGGGGTCATTTGTGGGGTGTTTACTGTCCTGGCATGTTGGGGGATGCTAAATTGTAAGCACCCCTGTAAAGCCTAAAGGTGCTCATTGGACTTTGGGCCCCTTAGTGCAGTTAGGGTGCAAAAAAGTGCCACACATGTGGTATTGCCATACTCAGGAGAAGTAGTATAATGTGTTTTGGGGTGTATTTTTACACATACCCATGCTGGGTGGGAGAAATATCTCTGTAAATGACAATGTTTTGATTTGTTTTACACACAATTGTTCATTTACAGTGAGATTTCTCCTACCCAGCATGGGTATGTGTAAAAATACACCCCAAAACACATTATACTACTTCTCCTGAGTACAGCGATACCACATGTGTGGCACTTTTTTGCACCCTAACTGCGCTAAGGGGCCCAACGTCCAATGAGTACCTTTAGGATTTCACAGGTCGTTTTGAGACATTTGGTTTCAAGACTACGCCTCACGGTTTAGGGCCCCTAAAATGCTAGGGCAGTTTAGGAACCCCACAAGTGACCCAATTTTAGAAAGCAACACCACAAGGTATTCTGTTAGGAGTATGGTGAGTTCATAGAAGATTTTTTTTGTCACAAGTTAGCGGAAATTGACATTTTGTGTAAAAAAACAATAAAAATCAATTTCCGCTAACTTGTGACAAAAAATAAAATCTTCTATGAACTCACCATACCCCTAACGGAATACCTTGGGGTGTCTTCTTTCTAAAATGGGGTCACTTGTGGGGTTCCTACACTGCCCTGGCATTTTAGGGGCCCTAAACCGCGAGGAGTAGTCTGGAAAGCAAATGCCTCAAAATAACCTGTGAATAGGACGTTGGGCCCCTTAGCGCACCTAGACTGCAAAAAAGTGTCACACATTTGGTATCGCCGTACTCAGGAGAAGTAGTATAATGTGTTTTGGGGTGTATTTTTACAAATACCCATGCTAGGTGGGAGAAATATCTCTGTAAATGGACAATTGTGTGTAAAAAAAAATCTAAAAAATTGTCATTTACAGTGATATTTCTCCCACCCAGCATGGGTATGTGTAAAAATACACCCCAAACACATTATACTACTTCTCCTGAGTACGGCGATACAACATGTGTGACACTTTTTTGCAGCCTAGGTGCGCTAAGGGGCCATTTTGAGGCATTTTGGTTTCTAGACTACTCACGGTTTAGGGCAGTATAGGAACCCCACAAGTGACCCCATTTTTTTTGTCACAAGTTAGTGGAAAATGACACTTTGTGAAAAAAAACAATAAAAAATCAATTTCCGCTAACTTTTGACAAAAAATAAAATCTTCTATGAACTCGTCTTACACCTAACGGAATACCTTGGGGTGTCTTTTTTTCTAAAATGGGGTCACTTGTGGGGTTCCTATACTGCCCTGGCATTTTAGGGGCCCAAAACCGTGAGGAGTAGTCTGGAAACCAAATACCTCAAAATGACTGTTCAGGGGTATAAGCATCTGCAAATTTTGATGACAGGTGGTCTATGAGGGGGCGAATCTTGTGGAACCGGTCCACAAACCATAAGCAGGGTGGCCTCTCAGATGACAGGTTGTATTGGGCCTGATCTGATGGATAGGAGTGCTAGGGGGGTGACAGGAGGTGATTGATGGGTGTCTCAGGGGGTGTTTAGAGGGGAAAATAGATGCAATCAATGCACTGGGGAGGTGATCGGAATGGGGTCTGAGGGGGATCTGAGGGTTTGGCCGAGTGATCAGCGGCCCACACGGGGCAAATTAGGGCCTGATCTGATGGGTAGGTGTGCTAGGGGGTGACAGGAGGTGATTGATGGGTGTCTCAAGGTGTGATTAGAGGGGGGAATAGATGCAAGCAATGCACTGGCAAGATGATCAGGGCTGGGGTCTGAGGGCATTCTGAGGGTGTGGGGGGTGATTGGGTGCCCTAGGGGCAGATAGGGGTCTGATCTGATGGGGAGCAGTGACAGGTGGTGACAGGGAGTGATTGATGGGTAATTAGTGGGTGTTTAGAGGAGAGAACAGAAGTAAACAATGCACTTGGGAGGTGATCTGACAGCGGGTCTGCGGGCGATCTGATGGTGTGGGTGGGTGATCAGATTGCCCGCAAGGGGCAGGTTAGGGGCTGATGGGTGGCAGTGACAGGGGGTGATTGATGGGTGATTGACAGGTGATCAGTGGGTTATTACAGGGAAGCACAGATGTAAATAATGCACTGGCGAATTGATAAGGGGGGAGGGTCTGAGGGCAATCTGAGCGTGTGGGCGGTTGATTGGGTGCCCGCAAGGGGCAGATTAGGGTCTAATCTGATGGGTAACAGTGACAGGTGTTGATAGGGGGTGATTGATGGGTAATTAGTGGGGTTTTTAGAGGAGAGAACAGATGTAAACAATGCACTTGGGAGGTGATCTGACGGCGGGTCTGCGGGCGATCTGATGGTGTGGGTGGGTGATCAGATTGCCCGCAAGGGGCAGGTTAGGGGCTGATTGATGGGTGGCAGTGACAGGGGGTGATTGATGGTTGATTGACAGGTGATCAGTGGGTTATTACAGGGGGGATAGATGCATACAGTACACAGGGGGGGGGTGTCTGGGGAGAATCTGAGGGGTGGGGGGGGGGGTGATCAGGAGCCCCCAGGGGGCAGTTAGGACCTAAACTAAAAAAATAGCGTTGACAGATAGTGACAGGGACTGATTGATGGGTGATTAGGGGAGTGATTGGGTGTAAACAGGGGTCTGAGGGGTGGGCAGGAGGGGGTCTGAGGGGTGCTGTGGGCGATCAGGGGGCAGGGGGGGGGAAATTAGTGTGCTTGGGTGCAGACTAGGGTGGCTGCAGCCTGCCCTGGTGGTCCCTTGGACACTGGGACCACCAGGGCAGGAGGCAGCCTGTATAATACACTTTGTATACATTACAAAGTGTATTATACACTTTGTATGCGGCGATCGTGGGGTTAACAACCCGCCGGCGCTTCCGAACGGCCGGCGGGTTGTCGTTGCCAGTGGGCGGAGCCAGTTGCCGGGGGAAGCGCCCCGGGCATGCCGAAAGGACACAACGCCGATGGGCGTATTACGGTCCTTTAGCCGTCCGCAAGTGGTTAAAGTTACTTTTATTCAACCAGCAAGTAATTTTTGACTGGAAATGACATAGGTGTCTCTCAAAAGATAATAAGACGATGTACAAGAGGCATTATTGTGGAAAAAAAATATATTTCAGCTTTTATTTACATTTGAGCAAAAAGTGTCCAGTCCAAAATTATTCATACCCTTCACAATAATCAATAGAAAAGCCTTTATTGGCTATTACAGCAATCAAACGCTTCCTATAATTGCTGACCAGCTTTTTGCATGTCCCCACAGGTATTTTTGCCCATTCATCTTCAATGAGCTCTAAATCTTTCAGTTTGTAGGGTCTTTTTGCCATCACCCTGATCTTTAGCTCCCTCCACAGATTCTCAATTGGGTTCAAGTCAGGACTCTGGCGGGGCCACTCCAAAACATTAATTAATGTTGTTGTCTGCTAACCATTACTTCACAACTTTTGCTGTGTGTTTTGGGTCATTGTCCTGCTGAAATGTCCACTGGTGCCCAAGGCCTGATATCATTGATAATCCTCGTGTATTGCTCTTCTTTCATGGTGCCGTTTACTGTGATTAGGTTCCCTGGTCCATTGGCTGAAAAACACCCCAAAGCATTAAGTTTGACAGTGGTGATGGTATTCTTTGGGTTGAAGGCTTCTCCTTTTTTATGCCAAATGAAGGAAACATCATTGTGACCAAACAATACAATTTTTGTTTCATGTGACCATAACACAAAAGACCAAAAGTCTTCTTCTTTGTCCAGATGAGCATTTCCAAGGCCAAGCAAGCTTTTGTCGGCCTTTTCTGGAGCAGTGGCGTCCTCCTTGGTCTGCATCTGTGGAACCCAGCAGTGTGCATGCAGTCAGTGTCTGTTGGATTGTCTGCCTTGAGACATTGCCATGCCACCAGCAGATCCCAGATTCACCAGGATGGCCTTGATGGTGATCCTTGGATTCCTTTTCACCTCTCTCACTATCTCCTGGCCAGCACAGGTGTCACTTTTGGCTTCCAACCACGTCCTCTGAGATTTTCCACAGTGCGGAACATCTTGTATTTTTTAATAATTCTTTGCGCTGTAGCTACTGGAAATTGAAAACATTTAGAAATGGCCTTGTAGCCCTTTCCTGACTTATGAGCAGCCACAGTGAGCAGCCGCACCTTTGTCTTAAGCTTCGTACACACGCCTGATGGAAGGCAACGATGGGTCAGTCGTCACCTCCCGCTTGGCGGGTTTTCAGCAGACAATACAGCGTGTGTATAGTCTGTCGGTGGACTGATAATGCTGTTTCTGATCGATCCGCCCGGTGGACCCGTCGTTGCCTTTGACGTCGTTGCCTTTGATCAGGCGTGTGTACGAGCCTTTAGCCATGGCTGTCCACAAACCAACTGCAAAGAGCTGCTGTTTTTTCACCTGTTGGGTTGATTAAAAAACAGCTGTTCCCAATTAATCAGGGTAATTAGGATGCTTTAGAAAAGCTTGGATTATTTGGACTGGTATAGAACTTTAGATTTTCTCACAGACGGTGACAGTCTGTGAAGGGTATGAATAATTTTGGACTGGACACTTTTTGCACAAATGTAAATAAAAGCTGATAAATGTTTTTTTTTCCCACAATAATGGTTCTTGTACATCGTCTTATTATCTTTTGGGAGACACATGTCATTTCCCATCAAAAAATTACTTGCTGGTTGAATAAAAGTAACTTTAAGTAAAAATTTGCCAGGGGTATGAATAATTATGGGCAGCAATGTATACCTTCTTAAAGGGCAAATTCCACTTTTATTGAGAACATTGTAATACATATTTTCAGCTCTATAATTGGCCAACCTTGCTTAAAGAGACTCCGTAACAAAAATTGCATCCTGTTTTTTATCATCCTACAAGTTCAAAAAGCTATTCTAATGTGTTCTGGCTTACTGCAGCACTTTATACTATCACTGTCTCTGTAATAAATCAATGTATCTTTCCCCTGTCAGACTTGTCGGCCTGTGTCTGGAAGGCTGCCAAGTTCTTCAGTGTTGTGGTTCTGCTATGAACTCCCCCTTCCAGGCCCCTCTATGCACACTGCCTGTGTGTTATTTAGGATTAGAGCAGCTTCTCTCTTCTCTCTTATCTTTTACAAGCTGGATAAATCGTCCTCTGAGCTGCTGGGCTTTCACATACTGAAGAATTACAGACAAGGGCAAAGCTGTTTGCAGGAAGAAACAAGCAGCCTGAAACTTCAGTGCATGAGAACAAGGGGAAAGAAACACACAAATGATCTCTTGAGATTCAAAAGGAAGGCTGTATACAGCCTGCTTGTGTATGGATGTATTTTCTATGTGTGGACATACTGTACATCAACCTACTTCCTGTTTTAGTGGCCATTTTGTTTGTTTATAAACAAACTTTTTAAAACTGTTTTTAACCACTTTTAATGCGGCGAGGAGCGGCGAAATTGTGTCAGAGGGTAATAGGAGATGTCCCCTAACGCACTGGTATGTTTACTTTTGTGCGATTTTAACAATACAGATTCTCTTTAAAGGGATACAACTTGCTTAAAGAGAATCTGTATTGTTAAAATCGCTCAAAAGTAAACATACCAGTGCGTTAGGGGACATCTCCTATTACCCTCTGTCACAATTTCGCCGCCCCTTGCCGCATTAAAAGTGGTTAACCACTTCACCACTGAGGGGTTTTACCCCCTGACCACCAGAGCAATTTTCACCTTTCAGCGCTCCTTCCATTCATTCGTCTATAACTTTATTATTACTTATCCCAATGAAATGAACTATATCTTGTTTTTTTTTGCCACCAATTAGGCTTTCTTTAGGTGGGACATTATGCCAAGAATTATTTTATTCTAAATGTGTTTTAATGGGGAAATAGGAAAAAATGTGGGAAAAAATATTATTTTTCAGTTTTCGGCCATTATAGTTTTTAAATAAAGCATGCTACTGTAATTAAAACCCATGAAATGTATTAACCCATTTGTCCCGGTTATAAAACCATTTAAATTATGTCCCTATCACAATGTTTGGCGACAATATTTTATTTGGAAATAAAGGTGCATTTTTTTCAGTTTTGCATCCATCCCCAATTACAAGCCCACAGTTTATAAAGTAACAGTGTTATACCCTCTTGACATAAATATTTGAAAAGTTCAGTCCCTAAGGTAACTATTTATGTTTTTTTTTTTATTGTATTTTTTTTTTTTTTTAATTACAAAAAAAAAAAAAAAATCGGGGAGTGTGGGAGGTAATGAGTTAATTTATTGTGTAAATGTAATGTTTGTATATGTAAAATGTTTTTAGGGTGTAGTTTACTATTTGGCCACAAGATGGCCACAGAGTGTTTGTTTACATGCGACCTGTAAGCGTCCGGAAGGACGCTTACAGGAAGCAGTAGGAGGCTGGGAGACGCACAATGATCTCGCTGTTTCTGAAAGAAGCAGCAGATCATTGCGGGGGCTAGATCAACGAACGGGAATGGATTTTCCCGTTCATTGATCTCCGGGCGAGCTGGCGGCGGCGTGCACGAGCGGCGGGTGCGCGCGCACGAGCGGTGGGAGCGCGGACAGCGGCGGTAGCGCGGAAGGTACGGATTTCTCCGTCCCTGGTTTTTTAGGAGGGAAAAAAGGGGCGGAGAAATTCGTACCGCTGGGGGTAAAGTGGTTAAAAACAGTTTTAAAAAGTTTGTTTGTAAACAAACAAAATGGCCACCAAAACAGGAAGTAGGTTGATGTACAGTATGTCCACACATAGAAAATACATCCATACACAAGCAGGCTGTATACAGCATTCCTTTTGAATCTCAAGAGATCATTTGTGGGTTTCTTTCCCCCTGCATCTCTCATGCACTGAAGTTTCAGGCTGCTCTTTTCTTCCTGCAAACAGCTTTGCCCTTGTTTGTAATTCCTCAGTATGTGAAAGCCCAGCCAGCTCAGAGGACGATTTATCCAGCTTGTAAAAGATAAGAGAGAAGAGAGAAGCTGCTCTAATCTAAATAACACACAGGCAGTGTGCAGAGAGGGGCCAGGAAGGGGGAGTTCATAGCAGAACCACAACATTGAAGAACTTGGCAGCCTTCCAGACACAGGCCGACAAGTCTGACAGGGGAAAGATACATTGATTTATTACAGAGACAGTGATAGTATAAAGTGCTGCAGTAAGCCAGAACACATTAGAATAGCTTTTGGAACTTGTAGGATGATAAAAAACAGGATGCAGTTTTTGTTACGGAGTCTCTTTAAAGGGATACAACATGTATCATATTTGCTTTTGTGCACAAGTAATATTGTCTGTTTATAAATTAGAATTTCGATAAAGTAATGTTTGTCTGCTTTGAAAGCTGCCATTGCATTTTATTGCTGCTGTATTTATATATTAAAATCTATCTAGTGATGACTTTTCCGCTCTCTTTGCTTAGGCCCCGTTCACACTTCACGCGTTTCCAGCCACGTTTTGGAAACGCGTGCGTGAGGCCGACACGCACGACATCAGACATTGCATAGAGTGCACTGTCTGATATTCACACTGCATGCGTTCCGGGCCCTGTGCGATCCGGGAACGCATGCTGCACGCATTTTTTGCAAAAACGCATGGCTCTCCCATTCACTTTTCAGTGATGGGATCAGCCACGCAACGCACGCAAAGCGGATGGCGTGCGTTCACATGCGTTGCGTTCCGCACGCATGGCCATGCGCGTTTGTGATGTGAACGGGGCCTTATGCTGGGAATACACGTTAAGTTTTTACTTTAGATAGATGGGTTCGATAGATATATTCCAACCTGTTGGATCTGGTCGATTCTACTTTCGTTTCGATTCTCCTCATTCAAGTGAATGTAATTGATAAGACAAGATAAGGAATCGAGAGGAGAATCGAGCAGTGAATCGAGAGTAGAATCGAACGAAAGCGAAAACGACGGCAAAAACGAACGCAAAAACGCATCGTGTATTCCCAGCATTACACTATGTGTGCAGCACAATTTCAGCACTGCTGCTAATGTTTACTAATTGTAGCTGACAAAGCAATGTAAACAAAACATAATGTTATCACCTCTCCAGATTCGGCAATCACCTTTCCACTGCTGTGTTTAACTGTTTGTTCTGCTACATTTTTTTTTTTTTTGGTGGTAGGAGATTTTATGCTGTACACAATCTTTAAAAGCAAAGAGGAAATTCTGAGTTTCATACTACTTTAAATTTGCTTACTTTGTTTATATGTATATAACAGCAACTCCATGGTGCTTTCCACAAAACTGGCAGGTAGGAGAGTCAAAGTTTGCTGTCACTGGATTGGTGCAGGTGTGCATGGTCCTGTAGGAAGCACCAGGTATGTATAAAACGTCTTTTTTTTTAAATTAGATCTCTGGTTTCCTTTAAAGCAGTGCTGTCCAATTCGCGGGCAATTAGAGTGATAGCAGATTTGCCCGCAAAGTGCAACCAGATTAGCAGCAGATTCTCCACAAAATGCAATCAGATTGACAGCATATTTCCCCACAAAATGCAATCAGATTGGCCGCAGATTTCCCCACAAAATGCAATTAGATTGGCCGCAGATTTCCCCACAAAATGCAATCAGATTGGCAGCATATTTCCCCACAAAATGCAATCAGATTGGCCGTAGATTTCTCCACAAAATGCAATCAGATTGGCCGCAGATTTCCCCACAAAATGCAATTAGATTGGCAGCATATTTCCCCACAAAATGCAATCAGATTGGCCGCATATTTCCCCACAAAATGCAATCAGATTGGCAGCATATTTCCCCACAAAATGCAATCAGATTGGCCGTAGATTTCCCCACAAAATGCAATCAGATTGGCCGTAGATTTCCCCACGAAATGCAATTAGATTGGCCGCAGATTTCCCCACAAAATGCAATCAGATTGGCAGCATATTTCCCCACAAAATGCAATCAGATTGGCCGTAGATTTCTCCACAAAATGCAATCAGATTGGCCGCAGATTTCCTCACAAAATGCAATCAGATTGGCAGCATATTTCCCCACAAAATGCAATCAGATTGGCAGCATATTTCCCCACAAAATGCAATCAGATTGGCCGTAGATTTCCCCACAAAATGCAATCAGATTGGCCATAGATTTCCCCACAAAATGCAATCAGATTGGCCGCATATTTCCCCACAAAATGCAATTAGATTAGCCGCAGATTTCCCCACAAAATGCAATCAGATTGGCCGCAGATTTCCCCACAAAATGCAATCAGATTGACCGCAGACTTCCCCACAAAATGCAATCAGATTGGCCGCAGATTTCCCCACAAAACGCGGGCCTCCAGTTGGACAGCACTGCTGGGGTGACGTGACATGATAAGATAGACATGTGTATGTACAGTGCCAAGCACACATACTGTATAACTAGGCTGTGTTCCTATTTTTTTTCTTTCTCTGCCTGAAAGAGTTAAACACCAGGTATGCAAGTGACAGTTTCTGTCCGGGTCGGACCAGGTCAGACTAAAGCACAACCGTCACTGATAAGTAATTACAGCCACAAAATAATAAAATACTTTCCTGTCAGTAAATGGCTTCTGAGAGCAGGAAAGAGATAAAAAGGGTCAATATTTCATAGATTTGATCTCTAGCATACTTCAGTGAAGGTGTCATTGAGCAGAGACAATAAGACAGTAAAAACTTAAAAAACTAGATTTAAATATAAAACTGTGGGATATCTAAAAAAAAAGTCATTTTTAGGAGAAGGAGGATAGATACAATTGTTTTTCTCATTAATTTATTTTCACCTTGGATCTCCTTTAAAGTGACTCTGTAACAAAAATTACAACGTTTTTTCTACCATCCTACAAGTTCCTAAACCTATTCTAATCTGTTCTGGCTCACTGCAGCACTTTGTACTATCACGGTCTCTGTAATAAATCAATGTATCTTTCCCCTGTCAGACTTGTCGGCCTGTGTCTGGAAGGCTGCCAACTCTTCCGTGCTGGTCTGTTCCTCTATGCACACTCCAGTGTGTGTTTTATTTACATAAGCCAGCAGCTTCTCTGCTATCTTATCAGTGATAGAAGAGAGCTGGATAAAAATCCTCCTCTGGAGGCTGTGAAAGTAGCTGGCTGACACATACTGAGGAATTACAAACACAGGCACATGCAGAGCTGTCTGCAGGAAGCCTGTAATGTTCAGTGCATGAGAGAAGCTGGGGACAGAAGGTAAACACACACAAGTGATCTCTTGAGATTCAGAAGTAAGGCTGTATACAGCCTGCTTGTGTATGGATGTATTTTCTATGTGTGGACATACTGTACATCAACCTACTTCCTGTTTTGGTGGCCATTTTGTTTGTTTATAAACAAACTTTTTAAAACTGTTTGACTACTTTTAATGCGGCGGGGAGCGGCAAAATTGTGACAGAGGGTAATAGGAGATGTCCCCTAACACACTGGTATGTTTACTTTTGTGCGATTTTAACAATACAGATTCTCTTTAAGTGATATTTAAGCCACCAGCAAGCAAAAAAACATAATATTATTGATATTAGTTTTCACCTACTTTTTGATACTTTTTCAATTGCAAAGTGCTGAAAAGGTATTTTAAAAAGAAGTTAGGAAATGATCTCTTAGGAGAAAACCGAGGAGGAAAAGTGAATTGCATATGGGCCCTGCTGTGTCAGCGTACACCAAGACAAAACACAAGTCACACAAACCTTGTAATTGTAGAATGGGGCTTTCTGTTCGTCGTCCCACAACCGGGAGCCATTCACTTGCTTCATAATTGTGCTGTATCCTACTTGGTTACCCACTGCCGCGCTCCACGGAGCAACTTCAAACGCCCATTTTTTCAATGTGCACTTATTATCCTAAAAATAAATTACAGAAAACTAAGTTCCGTGGAAACAAGAATAAAATCAGGGCCGATTCTACAATTTTTGCCGCCAGAGGCAAACTTGTTAGAAACCGCCCCCCCTCCCTCCCCCCAAGCCATGGGTAGGGGGAGCCCATGGAGCTGGAGGAGGCAGCAGGCCAGAGGACACAGCGGCGGGGAGGGGAAGTCGGACCCCCTCCCTCACCTGGGTTCCCCGATCTGCGCTCTCCCTCTAGCTTTTAAGTCCATCAGCAGCATATTAATACCAGGCAGCGGGCAGGGATGACTCGCCTCTTCTGCGTTCCACCCTCGTCACTTCCTGCAATGCTGTCCACTTATAATACAGTGGGCGGCACTGCAGGAAGTGACGACAGTGGAACGCATGCTGGAACGTGGAAGAGGTGAGTTATCCCTGCCCACCACCTCCTATTAATACGCTTGCTGCTGAGGGGAGCACAGATCAGGGGACCCAGGTGAAGGGGGGGGGTCCGACCCCACCTCCCCACCACTGTGCCCTCTGCCCCCCTTCCTGCCTGCTACCTCCTCCAGCTCGGTGGCCCCCCACACCCATGGCCAGGCGGGTACCGCGCCCTGCTCTTTGCCACCTGAGGAACCCGCCTCGCCTCACCTCATGGGCGAACCGGGCCTGAATAGAATAGTGCTTTTATGTAGCAGCCAGTGTTACATTTTGTTGGACTGGAACCATGTGACCCATGACATAACTAAAGCCATGGCCGTCCGCAGTAGGGGGTAAAGGAGGGGGGGGGGGGGTGCTTGCCTCCTGCAGTTCAGATGTGCTTGTGAATAAACAGATTTGGCCCCCCGAAAACTTTTCTGCGGTTGTCCATGACTAAAGCTGATCACATACAATCAATGGAAACAATCGTGATCACACACATGGGTTAAAGTGGACCTTAACTCTTTCATAAGACAAAAGGGAAACAGAGAGAAATACACCCTGCATGTATTTAGAGAGTTTGGCCTGTCTAATTCCCCCCTCATCTGTGACTAATCACAAGTGTAATTTGATCAATCAGCTGTGCCAGCTCAGCAATCTCCTCTGCCACAGCAGAGCAGCCAATTTGTAAACACAGAATGCTAAAAATAAGTCTGCTTCTATGAAAGCAGGAAGTAGACACACTGCAGATTGATTGCAGGATTTGTATAATCACTAAAATAGAAATGCTTTTCTTTTTGGCTAGGTTCACAGTGGGACGTTATGGTCCCGGTTTATTAAGTCTTATAATGCTGTTTACCGCACTGCAATGATAAGTCTATATGACGATCACAGTGCGGCGTTAGGCCTCGTTTACACTTAAAGAGGAACTGTCGCGAAAATCTTAAAATTTAAAACACATACAAAAAAGGGCGTTTCTTCCAAAGTAAACTTCCAAAGTAACTGAGAGCAACTGATTAAGTGCAAAAGGGGCCTAAGCGTTATGGCGTAATGTGTTGCGTTATGGTAATGCACTGCATGCAGTGATGTACAGGGAAGCATACTTTTCATTGTCTGTATGCTTCACTGTACCTACTTTATGCAACATAACACTAATGGTTATTATGCTGTTGCGCATCTTTTAGAGGAGAGAGGAAGTTCTGAGTTCAGGTCCGCTTTAAAGGAAAAAGCAGAAAATGCTCAACTTCAGTCAAACAAGGAAAGGTGGACAGTTTAGGGGCACCATCTTCTGGTAGGTTTGAGAGACCGCTGACCAGAGCCGTATCATCCATAGGGCAACTTAGCCAGTTGCCTAGGGCCTGGAGAGAGTCTAGGGGCGTGGCCCCCAACAAATCTTACCCAAAAAGCCAGGTGGCCATCAAGGGTGCGCCCAAAGTCGTTGCTTGCCTAGAGCCCCATTACAACTTAATCCATGTCTGCCACTGACTCACATTAACCTCTTGGCGACTGCATCATGCCGATGGTCGTGAACACGGCGGCAGCCCCAGGACCGCCTAACGCCAGTCGGCGTAAAGTCCTGGGGCGGGGATTTGCAGATCGCACGCGCATCTCCGCTTGGATGTCTATTTACAGAGTACAGCGCTGCAATCAGCAGCAGCGCTGTACTCGGCTGTCCCGCTGGGCAATCAGCTCTCATTGGCTGAAGCCTATGACAGCCGATCGCGGTCATAGGCTGGCTGGCGGGGGAGGGTTTACAAAATTAAGAGGAAAATAGCTTTATTTATTTTAAAAACATACAGTAAATATTTGTAAAAAAACAAAACAAACACACAAACGAACAAACAAACATCCTGGGAGCCATCCTGCTAGCCCTTAAAGCTGCAGTGGCCTATTTTGTAAAAAAAGTGGCCTGGTCACTGGGGGTGGAGAGGATGTTCGAGGCCGTAGTCCTTAACCACTTGCCGACCGCCTACTTCATATTGGCGGCGGCAAAGTGGCAGCCCCAGGACCACGTAACGCAGATTGGCGTCAGGTCCTGGGGCACTCTCTGGCCGGGGATCGCGCGCTGGGATGCGCGCGCATCCACCGGCAATAGGCTCCGCGACGTCAACCCGCCGGCCAATCGGAAGCGCCGGCGGGTTGTTAACCCCGCGATCGCCGCTACAAAGTGTATAATACACTTTGTAATGTATACAAAGTGTATTATACAGGCTGCCTCCTGCCCTGGTGGTCCCAGTGTCCGAGGGACCACCAGGGCAGGCTGCAGCCACCCTAGTCTGCACCCAAACACACTGATCTGCCCCCCCCTGCCCCCTGATCGCCCACAGTACCCCTCAGACCCCCCCCCTGCCCACCCCCCAGACCACCATTTGCACACAATCACCCCCCTAATCACCCATCAATCACTCCCTGTCACTATCTGTCAACGCTATTTTTTTTTTTAGTCCCTAAACTGCCCCCTGCTCCCTCCTGATCACCCCCCCACCCCTCAGATTCTCCCCAGACCCCCCCAGACCCCCCCCCCCCTGCGTACTGTATGCATCTATCCCCCCTGATCAACTGTCAATCACCTGTCAATCACCTGTCAATCACCTGTCAATCACCCGTCAATCACCCCCTGTCACTGCCACCCATCAATCAGCCCCTAACCTGCCCCTTGCGGGCAATCTGATCACCCACCCACACCAATAGATCGCCCGCAGATCCGACATCAGATCACCTCCCAAATCCATCGTTTACATCTATTCTCTCCTCTAAACACCCACTAATTACCCATCAATCACCCATCAATCACCCCCTATCACCACCTGTCACTGTTACCCATCAGATTAGACCCTTGCGGGCACCCAATCGCCCGCCCACACACTCAGATTGCCCTCAACCCCCCCCCCTTATCGATTCGCCAGTGCATTATTTACATCCGTTCTTCCCTGTAATAACCCACTGATCACCTGTCAATCACCCCCTGTCACTGCCACCCATCAATCACCCCCTGTCACTGCCACCCATCAATCAGCCCCTAACCTGCCCCTTGCGGGCAATCTGATCACCCACCCACACCAATAGATCGCCCGCAGATCCGACATCAGATCACCTCCCAAATCCATCGTTTACATCTATTCTCTCCTCTAAACACCCACTAATTACCCATCAATCACCCCCTATCACCACCTGTCACTGTTACCCATCAGATTAGACCCTTGCGGGCACCCAATCGCCCGCCCACACACTCAGATTGCCCTCAACCCCCCCCCCCCTTATCGATTCGCCAGTGCATTATTTACATCCGTTCTTCCCTGTAATAACCCACTGATCACCTGTCAATCACCCCCTGTCACTGCCACCCATCAATCACCCCCTGTCACTGCCACCCATCAATCAGCCCCTAACCTGCCCCTTGCGGGCAATCTGATCACCCACCCACACCAATAGATCGCCCGCAGATCCGACATCAGATCACCTCCCAAATCCATCGTTTACATCTATTCTCTCCTCTAAACACCCACTAATTACCCATCAATCACCCCCTATCACCACCTGTCACTGTTACCCATCAGATTAGACCCTTGCGGGCACCCAATCGCCCGCCCACACACTCAGATTGCCCTCAACCCCCCCCCCCTTATCGATTCGCCAGTGCATTATTTACATCCGTTCTTCCCTGTAATAACCCACTGATCACCTGTCAATCACCCCCTGTCACTGCCACCCATCAATCACCCCCTGTCACTGCCACCCATCAATCAGCCCCTAACCTGCCCCTTGCGGGCAATCTGATCACCCACCCACACCAATAGATCGCCCGCAGATCCGACATCAGATCACCTCCCAAATCCATCGTTTACATCTCTTCTCTCCTCTAAACACCCACTAATTACCCATCAATCACCCCCTATCACCACCTGTCACTGTTACCCATCAGATTAGACCCTAATCTGCCCCTTGCGGGCACCCAATCACCCGCCCACACCTCAGAACGCCCTCAGACCCCAGCCCTGATCACCTCGCTAGTGCATTGCTTGCATCTATTTCCCCCCTCTAATCACACCTTGAGACACCCATAAATCACCTCCTGTCACCCCCTAGCACACCTACCCATCAGATCAGGCCCTAATTTGCCCCGTGTGGGCTCCTGATCACTCGGCCAAACCCTCAGATCCCCCTCAGACCCCCTTCCGATCACCTCCCCAGTGCATTGATTGCATCTATTTTCCCCTCTAACCGCCCCCTGAGACACCCATCAATCACCTCCTGTCACCCCCCTAGCACTCCTATCCATCAGATCAGGCCCAATACATCCTGTCATCTAAGAGGCCACCCTGCTTATGACCGTTTCCACAAAATTTGCCCTCTCATAGACCACCTGTCATCAAAATTTGCAGATGCTTATACCCCTGAACAGTCATTTTGAGAAATTTGGTTTCCAGACTACTCACAGTTTTGGGCCCGTAAAATGCCAGGGCAGTATAGGAACCCCACAAGTGACCCCATTTTAGAAAGAAGACACCCCAAGGTATTCTGTTAGGTGTATGATGAGTTCATAGAAGATTTTATTTTTTGTCACAAGTTAGCGGAAATTGGATTTTTATTGTTTTTTTCACAAAGTGTCATTTTTCACTAACTTGTGACAAAAAATAAAATCTTCTATGAACTCACCATACCCCTAACGGAATACCTTGGGGTGTCGTCTTTCTAAAATGGGGTCACTTGTGGGGTTCCTATACTGCCCTGGCATTTTAGGGGCCCTAAACCGTGGGGAGTAGTCTAGAAAACAAATGCCTCAAAATGACCTGTGAATAGGACGTTGGGCCCCTTAGCGCACCTAGGCTGCAAAAAAGTGTCACACATGTAGTATCGCCATACTCAGGAGAAGTAGTATAATGTGTTTTGTGGTGTATTTTTACCCATACCCATGCTGGGTGGGAGAAATCTCTCTGTAAATGGACAATTGTGTGTAAAAAAAATCAAAAATGTGTCATTTACAGAGATATTTCTCCCACCCAGCATGGTTATATGTAAAAATACACCACAAAACACATTATACTACTTCTTATGAGTACGGCGATACCACATGTGTGACACTTTTTTGCAGCCTAACTGTGCTAAGGGGCCCAAAGTCCAATGAGTACCTTTAGGATTTCACAGGTCATTTTGAGACATTTGGGTTCAAGACGACTACTCACGGTTTAGGGCCCCTAAAATGCCAGGGCAGTATTGGAACCCCACAAATGACCCCATTCTAGAAAGAAGACACCCCAAGGTATTCCATTAGGAGTATGGTGAGTTCATAGAAGATTTTATTTTTTGTCACAAGTTAGCGGAAATTGATATGTATTGTTTTTTTTTTCACAAAGTGTCATTTTCCGCTAACTTGTGACAAAAAAAAAATCTTCTATGAACTCACCATACCCCTAACGGAATACCTTGGGGTGTCTTCATTCTAAAATGGGGTCACTTGTGGGGTTCCTATACTGCCCTGGCATTTTAGGGGCCCTAAACCGTGAGGAGTAGTCTAGAATCCAAATGCCTCAAAATGACCTGTGAATAGGACGTTAGGCCCCTTAGCGCACCTAGGTTGCAAAAAAGTGTCACACATGTGGTATCGCCGTACTCAGAAGAAGTAGTATAATGTGTTTTGAGGTGTATTTTTATACATACCCATGCTGGGCGGGAGAAATCTCTCTGTAAATGGACAATTGTGTGTAAAAAAAATCAAATAATTGTCATTTACAGAGATATTTCTCCCACCTAGCATCTGTATGTGTAAAAATACACCCCAAAACACATTATACTACTTCTCCTGAGTACGGCGGTACCACATGTGTGGCACTTTCTTGCACCCTAAGTGCGCTAAGGGGCCCAAAGTCCAATGAGTACCTTTAGGATTTCACAGGTCATTTTGCGACATTTGGTTTCAAGACTACTCCTCACGGTTTAGGGCCCCTAAAATGCCCGGGCAGTATAGGAACCCCACAAATGACCCCATTTTAGAAAGAAGACACCCCAAGGTATTCCGTTAGGAGTATGGTGAGTTCATAGAAGATTTTATTTTTGTCACAAGTTAGCAGAAAATGACACTTTGTGAAAATAAACAATTAAAATCAATTTCCGCTAACTTGTGACAAAAAAAAAAAATCTTCTATGAACTCACCATCCTCCTAATGGAATACCTTGGGGTGTCTTCCTTCTAAAATGGGGTAATTTGTGGGATTCCTATACTGTCCTGGCATTTTAGGGGCCCTAAACCGTGAGGAGCAGTCTTGAAACGAAATTTCTCAAAATGACCTGTGAAATCCTAAAGGTACTCATTGGACTTTGGGCCCCTTAGCGCAGTTAGGGTGCAAAAAAGTGCCACACATGTGGTATCGCCGTACTCAGGAGAAGTAGTATAATGTGTTTTGGGGTGTATTTTTCCACATACCCATGCTGAGTGGGAGAAATATCTCTATAAATTGACAATTGTGTGTTAAAAAAAGAAAACAATTGTCATTTACGGAGATATTTCTCCCACCCAGCATGGGTATGTGTAAAAATACACCCCAAAACACATTATACTACTTCTCCTGAGTACGGCAATACCACATGTGTGGCACTTTTTTGCAGCCTAACTGCGCTAAGGGGCCCAAAGTCCAATGAGCATCTTTAGGCTTTACAGGGGTGCTTACAATTAGGCACCCCCCAAAATGCCAGGACAGTGAACACACCCCACAAATGACCCCATTTTGGAAAGTAGACACTTCAAGGTATTCAGAGAGGAGCATAGTGAGTCCGTGGCAGATTTCATTTTTTTTTGTCGCAAGTTAGAAGAAATGGAAACTTTTTTTTTTTGTTTTTTTTGTTACAAAGTGTCATTTTCCGCTAACTTGTGACAAAAAATAAAATCTTCTATGAACTCACCATGCCTCTCACTGAATACTTTGGGATGTCTTCTTTCCAAAATGGGGTCATTTGGGGGGTATTTGTACTATCCTGGAATTTTAGCCCCTCATGAAACCTGACAGGTGCGCAGAAAAGTCAGAGATGCTTGAAAATGGGAAAATTCACTTTTTGCACCATAGTTTGTAAACGCTATAACTTTTACCCAATCCAATAAATATACACTGAATGGGGTTTTTTTTATCAAAGACATGTAGCAGAATAACTTTCGCGCTCAAATGTATAGGAAATTTTACTTTATTTGAAAACTGTCAGCACAGAAAGTTAAAAAAGTCATTTTTTTGACAAAATTCATGTCTTTTTTGATGAATATAATAAAAACTAAAACTCGCAGCAGCAATCAAATAGCACCGAAAGAAAGCTGTATTAGTGACAAGAAAAGGAGGTAGAATTCATTTAGGTGGTAGGTTGTATGACTGAGCAATAAACCGTGAAAGCTGCAGTGGTCCGAATGGAAAAAAAGGCTCTGGTCCTTAAGGGGTTTTATGACTGCAGTCCTTAAGTGGTTAAAGAGACACTGAAGCGACAAAAAAAAATGACGATATTATGATTTGTCTGTGTAGTACAGCTAAGAAATAAAACATTAAGATCAGATACATCAGTCTAATTGTTTCCAGTACAGGAAGAGTTGAGAAACTCCAGTTGTTATCTCTATGCAAAAAAGCTATTAAGCTCTCCGACCAAGTTAGTCGTGGAGAGGGCTGTTATCTGACTTTTATTATCTCAACTGTAAGTGAACTATTTACTTTTCATCTGCTAGAGGAGAGGTCATTAGTTCACAGACTGCTCTGAAAGACTCATTTTGAATGCTGAGTGTTGTGTAATCTGCACATATTATAGAATGATGCAATGTTAGAAAAAACACTATATACCTGAAAATAAAAGTATGAGAATATTTTCTTTGCTGCTAATCTTCTAGAAATTATTCATAGTACACAACCAATTCATTATATCATATTTTTTCTCTCGCTTCAGTGTCTCTTTAAGTGGTTAAAAAAAAAAACGCTCAAACTCTTGCAGGGCATGGAAAATGTGTCATGAATTCCATAGGTTTACAAATCTGGAATTGTCTTTCCTTCACAGAATTTTTTTTTTTTTTTTTATGAATAGCTATCCCCTTTTCCTATGTTGGCAGGTAAGCATTCACATGCACACAGATTGCATACATAGTTCTCAGGGAACACGGTGTTGTGCATTATATATCATGTAAGCCATGGAACATCCCAGCCAAGGCACTATCTGCATGGAGTTTGTATGTTCTCCCTCTGTTTGCGCGGGTTTCCTCCGGGCACTCTGGATTCCTCCCACATCCCAAAAACATACAGATACGTTAATTGGCTTCCCCCTGAATTGGCCCTAGACTACGATACATACACTACATGATACATACATAGACATAGGACTATGGTAGGGACTACATTGTGAGCCCCACTGAGGAACAGTTAGTGGCAAGACAATATACTCTGTACAGTGCTGTGTAATATGTCGGCGCTAAATACTTAAATAAAATAAATAAAATGAATGTAAGGCAGACCACTGTGTCAGAATACTAACATAGCCAGGATCACTTATCCAGCTTAGTAATGTCATTTTTTTTACTGCGGTGGAAATGCTTACCTCTGTTAGCAGAAGACAGACATAATCGTACCCATACCAAGGGACGCCCATCACCAGCTTCTTGGGGTTAATGCCCAAACTGAGGAACTGCTCATATCCTGTAGAAAACAGGAAGCTACAGTAAGTTGTAATAAACTCATACTTGACCATGTTCCAATAGTCCTTTTAGAATGACCATCTTCCTCCAATGACCATTTCATGTGGCAAATTCCCTGGTGTGTTCATCCAATAACAGTGTTAGGAAATAGGAATCATGTATTGTCATTTCCTGCCTGCTGGTGGTAGTATTGAGTTGGACTACCCTGGACTTCCACCTTCCACCAGCAGGTGGCCTGTTACTATTGTGCTCAAGGACTCACAGTTTCCCTTCTAGCCTGCGGTTGCTTCAGGAGCGTGGTCTGCAGATTCACACTCACTCCACCAGCTGCAGCCTGTGTTTGCTAATCACACCGATTACCTGGACTATATATAAAGACTACCCTTTGCTCCAGCCAGTCGCCAGAAATTTGTTACTCCCAGGCCTGAGTATTCTGGACACTCCTGAAAACCTGATTCTGATCTTGTACCTGTTATCTGATTTTGTTTCTAATTACCCTGTTGCTGAACCCAGGGCCAAGCAGAGGCTAGAGAGGCTCCAGCCTCAGGGCGCAGTGTAGGAGGGGGTGCACAACACACTCAGCTATCATTCCCCTATTGTGTTTTAAGCAGAGAGAAATAAGAAAAGGGGATGAATGGCAGTGACTGTAAGCCAGATAACTAGAGATTAAAGTGTTGGGGGCCTCTGAGTCTAATAGCAATTAGTGTGTGACGGCTGGGGTGGGAGGGATGGAGGGGCGCACTTTGGTGTCTCAGCCTTGGGTGCTGGAGGACCTTGTCCCCGCTCTGCCTGAACCTGTATCTGCCTGTTTATGCTCTCCCCCTTGTACTACTCCTCTGTCTGATAATCTGCTGCTGAACTTGTATTTCGTCCTGACCTTGAGTTTATCTGTTTCCTCCTGTACTGCTGCCTATTTGTTCCTCTCTTCAGGTTTGTGACAAGCAGCATGGAACTGGAGATGTGGGGCACTAAAAGGTTAATGCAACTCTTTACAATGACTCCTCGGGGGAGGAGCTAGAGCAGGAAGAAAATGTTTAAACCAATTAGATCAATATTGTGGGCACATTGGAGGAGGTAAGAGGTGTTAGAGAATGCAACTTGGAAGCAATTAAAGTGCATCTGATTGGTCTAGTTCCAAGCAAGCCAGAATCATTCGAATCTCATTGGGCGCCTCTGCTCCCTGTGCGTGACTGGTTCCCAAGGGCAACACAATAGGCAACTGGTGGGCATTACCTTGTTGCATTTGCTGCACTGAGCTCTTAGGTCCAGCTTCCTGTTGGGACATTTGGGTTTAGATGAGAGAGTGATGTGTAGGCCTGAGTACTGTGTGCAATGGATTACACTGCCTCTGGCTACAGGGGCATAAAGAGATAATTTGCATATTCAGTAGCCGTGCATTATGGGTAACCACAGATGTTCACTTAATGCTGAATTATCGCAAGTGCCTTCTGTTTTAAGAAGGCAAATTACACTAAGCATTGCTTTTTAGTAGGAGGGCTTTTAGATCTCTTTTAGTCCCCTATACTTTCCTAGTGGTTTGGGTCACCCTGAGCTGCTTGGGTATTCTGTTGTACTGGTCCAAGCCCTATCTCATACATCCATATGTATTGTATGTCATGTACTGAGGAGGACCAAAAGTCCGAAACAGGCTGTCTGCATGTGGGATGCTAGCCTGGCCACAGGGGCATAAAGATATAATTTGTATATTCAGTAGCGATGCATAGTGGGTAACCACAGATGATTACTTAAAGGATACCTGAAGTGACGAGTGACATGATGACATAGACACGGGTATGTACAGTGCCAAGCACACAAATAACTATGCCGTGTTCCTTTTTTTCTTTCTCTGCTTGAAAGAGTTAAATATCAGGTATGTAAATGGCTGACTCTGTCCTGACTCAGACAGGAAGTGACTACGGTGTGACCCTCACTGATAAGAAATTCCAACTATAAAACACTTTCCTAGCAGAAAATGGCTTCTGAGAGAAGGAATGAGATAAAAAGGGTCAATAGTTCATAGATTTTAGCTCTGGCATACTTCAATGAATGTGTCATTGAGCAAAAACAATAAAACAGTTAAAACTTAAAAAGTAGATTTAAACATAATCTGTGGAATATCTGAAAAAGTCATTTTTAGGAGAAGGAAGATAGATACAATTGTTTATTTAATTAGTTTATTTTCACTTCGGGTATCCTTTAATGCTGAATTATCGCAAGTCCCTTCTGTTTTAACCACTTCAGGACCTCAGGCTTACACCCCCTAGTGACCAGGCCATTTTTCATAACGTAGGCCTGTGCAGCTTTTGTTGGCATGTTGCACAGGCCTACAACTCAGCACACAAATAAATGTAACCTCCTTTTAGTGCAGGGGTAGGGAACATCCGCTCTCCAGCTGTTAAGGAACTACAAGTCCCACAGTGCATTGCAGGAATATGACAGCCATAGTCATGATTAACAAAGGCAAATGCATGCTGGAATTTGTAGCTTTATCACAGCTGGAGAGCCAAGGTTCCCTACCGCTGTTTTAGTGTCCTTAATCAGACACTATGTTTCGTACTTCCTGGACAGCACACCTGTCTTGCTTCAACGGCTGTGCCAGGTCTAGCCTGTGTGGCTAATACAGACTTGATGTAAACAAAAAGATAAAGATGACCAGCACTTGCCAATTCTTAAAAAGCAGAGTATTTATTCACAAAAAAGAGTGAATAAAAGTATTCATGACATCCGGACTCCCAGTATGTAACTATAGCCAGAGGGACCAACCGTCCCGATCTCGTCGGGAATGTCACGATTTGGGGGGTCTCTCCCGCTATCACGGTATGAGCCCCCCAAGTCCCGGCGGCAGTGGGCAGCAGTAAAAAAAAAAATGATCGAGGCGCCAGCCGCGCCTAAGTGGGATGCGGGATGCCGGCCATAGCATTTCTACCTCCCTCCCTCCTTCCCTTGAGATCTGCCCCCGTGTCCCCCGTTAGCAGAGTGCGCAGCGAGCGGAGCGGGCTGTCATTACCTGCGTCCATGCACGACTACCGATGTCCGGCTTCACTCTGCTTCCTGTGACGTCACAGGAAGCAGGAAGCTGGATGAAGACACGGTACTCGTGCATGGACGCAGGTAAGATGACAGCCCGCTCCGCTCGCTGCGCACTCTGCTAATGGGGGACACAGGGGGGCAGATCTCAAGGGAAGGAGGGAGGGAGGTAATAATGCTGTGGCCGGCATCCCGCATCCCACTTAGGCGCGGCTGGCGCCTCGATCATTTTTTTGGCACCCATCATCACCCTCCTCCCCACCCACGGGCACCCTTACCCTCCTCCCCACCCATGGGCAGGGTGTATGAGGGTATATTTAGTAAAAAAAGAATAAGGGCATAAATATTAATAAAAAAAAAAAAAATCTTCAAAAACCGATGGTAGGCGTGTCTTAGGGGTGTGGTAGGGGGTGTGTCTAGGGGGTGTGGCCAGTGTCCCGGTTTCTTAGTTTAAAATGTTGGGAGGTATGCTATAGCTCTCGATAGTAAGTATAGCTCTTAGCTGCATACAATAGCACGAGGACTTCCTCCAGAATAGGTTACGCCCCCATTGCAGCCCAGTTCTAGTCACAACGGACTGTCGCCGTTTCGAACGGATAAACCGATCTTTGTCACTTGACAAAGAGCGGTTTATCCGTTCAAAACAGCGACAGTACGTTACTAGAATTGGGCTGCAATGGAGGCGTAACCTATTCTGGAGGAGGTCCTCATGCCATTGTATGCAGCTAAGAGCTATACTTACTACCAAGAGCTATAGTTACATTCTGGGAGTCCGGATGTCATGGCTATTTTTATTCACTCTTTTTTGTGAATAAATACTCTGCTTTTTAAGATTTGGCAAGTGCTGGTCATCTTTATCTTTTTGCTTAATTGGACACTTTGTAGGAGGTATCAGAACGCTGTTGCGAGTGTTCCTCATACAGCACTGCAGGAGATAGCAGCGCTGTACAATTGTAAACAAAGGGGAATTCTTTCCCGTCGGCTCCTAACAGTGGAGCTCCGAGAACCGGCAGGGAATGATCACGCATGAGCGCGCGTGTTCTCTGTTAAACTGCAGCTCCCGGACTTGACGCCAATCCGCGTTAGGCGGTCCTTGGGCTGCCGCCGCGGTCACGCCCATCGGCGTAACGCGGTCGTTAGGTAGTTAACCCCCCTGGCGGTATGAAAAATTCCGCCAGGGGGCAGCGCAGCATTTTTTTTTTATTTTTAATTTTTTTTAAATCATGTAGCGAGCCCAGGGTTCGCTACATGATCCCCCCAGCCCCGCCGATCGCCTCCGGCGATAGGCGATCAGGAAATCCCGTTCAAAGAACGGGATTTCCTGGAGGGCTTCCCCCGTCGCCATGGCGACGGGGCGGGATGATGTCACCGACCCGCTGACGTCGGGACGTCATTGGGAGTCCCGAACCACCCCTCGGCGCTGCCTGGCACTGATTGGCCAGGCAGCGCACGGGGTCTGGGGGGGGCCGCGCGCCGCATCAGATAGCGGCGATCGGGCGGGGGCCGGCGGCGATCAGAGTGCTGGCGCAGCTAGCAAAGTGCTAGCTGCGTCCAGCAAAAAAAAAATTGTGAAAATCGGCCCAGCAGGACCTGAGCGGCACCCTCCGGCGGCTTACCCCGTGTCCAGCACGGGGTTACCGCTAAGGAGGTTAAAGGACTTACGAGGCCAAAATCATTAAAAAAGTCAAGTACCTGCAAGATGTTTAAATGCACGGAGGACGCCGTCTGCGCCCTCCGTGCAGTTCCGCCGGGTCCCCTTCCTGAAAGCGCAACCCTTTCCCCCAACCCCCCCCCCCGTGCCGATCGCGACCCCACAGGCCGGGTCAGGCTCTCATGCCGCTCCTAATATGGCCGCCGGAGCTGGCCGCGGCTGCGCAGTCCACATTGCCGCGAGTGCGGCTGCGCAGCTCTAGGGCCAACCCCTCCGATCCACTCTACAGTGCGTGGTTCGGAGGGTTGGCCCTAGAACTGCGCAGCCGCACTCGCGGCAATGCGGACTGCGCAGCCGCGGCCAGCTCCGGTTGCCATATTAGGAGCGGCATGAGAGCCCGACCCGGCCTGTGGGATCGCGATCAGCACGGGGGGCTCTTTCAAAAAGGGGACCCGGCGGAGCTGCACGCAGGGCGCGGACGGCGTCTTCCGTGCATTTAAACATCTTGCAGGTACTTGACTTTAACGATTTTGGCCTCGTAATTCCTTTAAAAAGGCAGATCACACCAGCTGCTGCTATAAGGATTTTAACGAATGTGCCCACAGCCTAAGGAACCTAAAAATTACCCTTCTAAGGGCAAATTTACATAATTCTGCATGAACCCAGAAATATTTGCATCTCATCGATCATCCCTAGTGCTGAATTATTCCAGACTTACCAGTGATGGTTTGGTTGAACGCAGCATTGGCTCCAGCAATACATTCTGCCCAAACCCGAAACTGAATATCGTAGGACATGACAAGAAGGAAGTCAGAGGACTCCGCTATGGCAGGGTAGTTGTAGCAGCGACCACCCATGCAATAGGGGGCCCATGGGGCATCAAACGTCACCTGCAATGGGAAGCGTGTCAATTATCAAGAAGAGGAGCCGGTGTTAAGAGGAGCTTGGAGCTAGAACATTTAGGCCTCATTCACATTGGGTGCGTTCAGAAACGTATTTAAAGGGAACCTAAACTGAGAGGCATATGGTTGTTTTCTTTTAGGCTGGTTTCACACCAGGACGTTGCATTTTAGGGGACGTTATGGTCGCATAACGTGCCCCTAACGCAACGCCTGGTGCTCCCTGCTTTGGACGTCAGAGTGAGCCGCGTTGTGCAGCTCACTCTGGCGTCCGTGATGCCGTGATGCGCACTCTTGGACGCATGCGGCATCACGTGGTCCCGCCGGCCAATCACCGCACAGAGCGGCCGCTCCAGGAAGTAAACACTGCACGTCACTGAGTGCAGTGAATATTAATTAGCCATGTGCCTGGCCGCTCTCCGCTCCTCCCCAACGTTACTGAGCATGTGCAAACAGTCTAACGCGGCTCTGCCGCTTACAAAGTACTGCCTTCAGTACGTTATATTATGGCGCAGCGTTACACTGTAACACAACGTGGGCACTGTGAACAGCCCATTGATTTTTCATTGCTGTGCGGTGGGGTGCGTTACAGGCTGCTCTAACGTGCGCCTGTAACGTCCCACTGTGAAACCAGCCTTAAATAATACCAGTTGCCTGTCAGTCCTACTGATCTCTTCGCTGCAGTAATGGCTGAACCACACCGGAAACAAACATGCAGCTAATCCAGCCTGACCTCAGTCAGAGCACCTGATCTGCATGCTTGTTAAGGGGCTGTGGCGGAAAGTATTAGAGACACAGGATCAGCAGGAAAGTCAGGCAACTGGTATTATTTTAAAAGGAAAAATCCATATCCTTCTCAGTTTAGGTTCCTTAAGCGCATGATACAAAACGCATGCATTGATGCTCGTTTCATAACACGTTTCAGTGCATTGCCATGGGCATTTGTAAAGCGGATCCATGAGTTTTATATGAGCTTAAATGCGCTTTTTTTCAGCATGTGTTTTGCCTATTTGAAATAGACGTTTTCAATAAAGATTTGTTTTCATTAAAAAAAATTTTTTTAATTAGGGGTAAAAAAAAAAGTTGTAAATCGTAGTCTACAGGAGCTATTTACAGAACACTATTCTTTTATTCCTTGTCTCATTGCAAACAACAGAATACAATTAATTATCCTGTGGTTTCCTAAAAGCAGGAGAGAACAGGAAGAGGAAGTGGAAGAATACAGTGGTCCCAGTGTCTGCAGCCATCTTACAGCGCGCACAGCGCCCACCTACACACACTCTCTCTCCCCCTCCCTCCTACATAAAATTCTACTACAAAAAAAGCAAACTGTTTTTGGAGTAAGAATAAATACAATTTTTCTTGATCTCATACAATAGTTGTGTTTTTGTCGGGGAGGCAAGTCCACCCTTGCCCCTCATTTTATACCTTTTTAACTTAATACTTTTACTCTGTTGGCACCTCTGTATTGTATTTTCAAAAAAAAAAAGAAAAAAATAAGGAGTAGCCCAATTTCTCCTCTTAATGATTTTGCAGATCCCACTGCATTCACCCCATACCATACAAAACAGACA
Organism: Hyperolius riggenbachi; assembly: GCF_040937935.1. NCBI lineage: Eukaryota > Metazoa > Chordata > Amphibia > Anura > Hyperoliidae > Hyperolius > Hyperolius riggenbachi. The sequence goes on along the minus strand of NC_090651.1, from coordinate 35,525,867 downwards.
CGCACCTATGAACGCAAATGGAGGAAATCCCGCAGCAACTCCGACTTCTTGGTGTACAAGGCCAACCTGCAGCTGTTCTATACCGCATTAACTGATGCTAAACAAAAATACTTTGCTGCCTTGATCGGATCCCAAGCCTCCAACCCTCGGCGCCTCTTCGCCACCTTCAACTCCCTCCTTAACCCCACCACTCCTCCCCCCACCTCCGCCCTCTCAGCCACTGATCTGTCCACCCACTTTACCGACAAAATAGCCAGCATCCGACGGGAAATCTCATGCCTCCACTCCACCACCTCTTCCTCCCCCACCAATACCTATTCCCCACCCCACCCACCACTCACTGCCTTTTCTCCTATCACAGAGGACCAAGTCAGCCGTCTCCTAGCCACTTCTCCTGCCACCTCCAGCCCCCTAGACCCTGTGCCATCCAAATGCCTCCGTCCTCACTTCCCTGTTCTGGCTCCTGTCCTCACCACTCTGTTTAACCTCTTCATCTCCACGGGTACCTTCCCCTCTGACTTCAAACAGGCCACTGTACTTCCCCTACTTAAAAAACCCTCACTAGACCCCTCACTTCCATCCAGCTACCGTCCCATCTCCTTACTCCCTTTTGCATCTAAACTCCTAGAGCGTTTAGTCCACCAACGCATGACCCATTACCTTGATTCCAACTCCATATTTGACCCCCTACAATCAGGATTTCGGCCAGGCCACTCCACCGAGACTGCCCTCACCAAGGTCGTCAATGACCTCACGCTTGCCAAGGCCGAAGGAAAATACACTATCCTTCTCCTCCTAGACCTCTCATCAGCATTCGACACTGTTGATCACTCCCTGCTTCTCCTGTCCCTGCAATCTGTGGGTATCCAAGACCGTGCCCTAGCATGGTTTTCCTCCTACCTCTCAAATCGCTCCTTCAAGACCTCCTTCAATGGTTCCTCCTCAACCTCCTTCCCACTTTCAGTTGGGGTCCCCCAAGGCTCTGTTCTTGGTCCCCTGCTGTTCTCCATTTACACCGCCTCCATCGGAAAACTCATCTCCTCTCTGGGTTTCAACTATCACTTATATGCAGATGACACCCAGATTTACCTCCATACCACTGACCTCTCCACCACCACCATGGAGAAGGTGTCCTCTGGTCTCTCAGCTATTTCATCGTGGATGTCTGCCAGGTTCCTAAAATTAAACCTGGATAAGACTGAACTCCTAATCTTCCCGCCCCGTGCTGCTTCACCCCCCACTGACCTCTATGTCACTGTCAATGGCACAATCATTCATTCAACCACACAAGCCCGCTGCCTGGGTGTCACCCTAGACTCGGCCCTCTCCTTCACCTCCCACATCCAAACCGTAGCTAGAGCCTGCTATTTCTACTTACGCAACATCTCCAAGATCCGGCCTTTCCTGACCCCAGACACTACCAAACTCCTTGTCCATGCCCTCATCATCTCCCGCCTGGACTACTGCAACTCCCTCTTGTCAGGCCTTCCTCAAAACCGCATCGCCCCCCCTAAAATCCATCATGAACGCAGCAGCCAGACTCATCTACTCCTCCCACCGCTCTGTCTCCACAACTCCCCTACGCGAATCCCTTCATTGGCTTCCAATTCACTTCAGAATCAGCTTCAAGATCCTATGTTTGGCATACAAATCCATACACAAATTCTGCCCAACCTACATCTCTGACCTGGTCAGCAGATATACACCTGGCCGCCCACTTCGCTCCTCCAACGACTTCCTCTTAACCACCCCACGCATCTCGCACTCCCATGCCAGACTGCAGGACTTCACTAGAGCTGCCCCTATCCTGTGGAACTCTCTCCCACTGCCCATCAGGCTCGCTCCCACTTTCAACACCTTCAAAAAAGCACTCAAAACTCACTTCTTCAAGGAGGCCTACATCAACTCAACACTACCCTAATCCTTTCTGCCAATAACTTCTTGATGCACCCCCTCCTTTTGTGTCACCAGCCCCTCCCTCTAGATTGTAAGCCTTTGGCAGGGCCCTCTCCCCTTGTGTATTATACTTGACTGTGTGCACTTTACCCAGAATTTGGAACTGGTAATTTTTTACCACTACCATTCCAGTTTATGATCTGGCATTGTACTATTATCTGCATTGTGTTGTGTATCTTATTGCTATTACCTGTATTGTTGTATCTATGGTCTGTTACCTGTATTGTTCTGTCAACCCTGTTATCATTGTCTGTAATCCTATTTATTGTACATCGCTGCGTAATATGTTGGCGCTATATAAATCTAATAAATAATAATAATAATAATAATAATACCATATGTTAATACACACATTGCACATCCCTGTACACTTCCCCACACCCTATACTATCCTCCGACTTTCACCACAGTGCCCAACATACATCAATCTTCTAGTAGCCTACAAAGCTACTACTAGACCAGTGTTCCCCAACCCTGTCCTCAAGGCCCAGCAACAGTGCATGTTTTGTGGAGATCCACAGAGGTAGTTAATCAGTTCTGCTGAGACACTAATTACCTCACCTGTACCTGTATATGTTTGTGGTTTTCTGCAAAATGTACTGTTGGTGGGCCTTGAGGACAGATTTGTGGAACTATGTACTAAACAACCAATACAGGTCAGAGAGCGAACAACCGGAATTTCTTTTCTGGCAGGTAAATGTGATCCCCTGTCAGCTGATAAGTGTAGAACTATCACTTGGGTAAGCCAAATCCTGCCATTGCTACAGGCCTTCCAGGTCAAAGTTTTATGACTGAATTTCACAGATATTATATTGCACAACACTTGTTTGAAATAAGCATGACAGGTGCAGTAAATCACTTCTCTTTTGGCCTCACGCTATCCTACTCTAGTTCACAAACATGTTTTTAGCTAATTTATGCTGGGACGAAACTAAAATTTCTTCTATGGTCTAAATCATTAAACACATGATAACAGCTAAGGCCGGTTTCACACTGTGCATTTGCAATGGTCTTATCGCACCGCATTGCTCCGCTAAAAATGGCCTCATAGGGACATGCGTTGTGTTGATGGCGAATTTGAGTGCCAAACCACACTATAAAAAGAGCTCTCTACTGCTCACCTCCTGTGGCAGCAAGCAGTACTGCAATGAAAAAGAAAGCCATCGGGCCATTTATACCCTGCTAAAAGGATGCGCATCACGACTGTATTGTCGCCCACGCATGCACTTCGCAACCGCCAACAAATAGAAAAAAAAAACTGCATTGTTATTGACTTAAATGACTTCTGCTATCACTGCCTCACCGCGGAACTCGGACTGTAGACTTAGCATCAAAATGGATACTTCCAGATCATCCCATTAAGTGCGCTACACACCATAGAGACCACATTTTTTCAGCTTGAGAGCTACTATGAAAATTAGCGAGTCAAAATGATCTACCTATGTACAATTATAGGAGCACACTTGTATATACAGAGTGGAAATTTCAGTGCAGTCGGGATCTACCATGAAGTCCTTCGCGATCTACTCAATGGGCACCCCTGCCTTAGCGGCATCTTTCGGCAGCCAAGAGTAATGCAACGCAGGTTACAACGCACAGTGTGAAAGGGCCCTCAAGGTGCAGACTCGATCATAATGATAGAATCTGGCAGAGATTGATGCTTCAACATGGCCGACCAATCATCATTTTGACCGATTTCAAGTCAAGATCGATCAAAACCATCAATCTGGCAGGCTGGATAGATATCACTCCCAAGGGATTCGGTCGGATGTGCGGTGGAAGTGGTGTTCTGTGTTCCTGATGAACGATAGACCCCTACTGGTCTCCTACCACGTGAAATGTGTACCCCCAGGACCGTGGTAAGTGTGACAGGGTCACTTTTCACGTTATGGCAGATAGGTGAGCCTTCAACACTGCTTAGCATGGGGGGTACATATTATATGGGGGGGGAGGGGAGACCAGGAGGGCCCGGCAGGCTCCACAGATTTCCAATAGATGTAAAGGAAACCTAAAGCAAAATGAAAACAAAAACATTTTAACTTACCTGGGACTTCTACCAGCCCCCCGCAGCTGCCCTGTGCCCACGATGTTCCTGGCACCTCTTTCAACTGGATGTGCGTCCCGTCGGCTCGCACGCCTCCTGACTATTGATGGGAACGCTCTGCGCATGTGCAGTTCGGGAAAATCTCAACTGTGCATGCGCAAGGAGTGCAATCGAGGATGTGCATTGTCGGCTCATTAACCTAAAACAGGGGCAGTGTACGGACAGGAGCATCGCGCAGTGACAGCGCAGGCACAGGGCAGCTGTGGATGGGTGGTAGAAGCCCCAGGTAAGGGTAAACTGTTTTTGTTTTGTTTGTTTTTTTGCTTTAGGTTCACCTCAATGCCAAGATCTTTTTAAAATCTGTTCCTCCGGGTTGAAGGAGGAAGCGTAGTAGTCACGTGACGCGGCTTGGAACGCAGAGTGGGATGTGCCGTGGGACGGGTTTAAGAAGATGCCTACTGGGTAAGTTTAACCTCCCCTCGCCCACCCGCACAGGTGCTTTAATTAGCTGGATGAAATCCGAATGAAACTCATTCAGATTTAATCTGGTGAGCATCCCTGATCGCGGGTACCAGACCATACTGAAATTATCAGATTGAGTTTAGCTATACTAAAGGTGGCCACACACGATACAATAAAATGATCCGATTTTACAGTAATTCGATAAAAACGATCGGATCTCCCGAAAAAATCAGAAGCTTTTTTTTTCATTCGACTAAAAAATCCGACCGAATTTCCCGTTTTCTTCGATTTTTATCGATCCGGAATGCCAGATATTTTTCTTCAATCTTTCTAAAGATTGTATGGTGTGTGTTAGATTGCCAATTTATTAATATACAAGCCCTAGCAATTTTGTCAGAGTATCCAATCATTTTTATGATGATTGGGGAAAAAAATTGAACATAGGTGTGTGGTACATTGGTCATATTTTTGAAATGAAAAATTTATTGCAATTCTTAAATTGAACAGATATTTAAAAAATGGTATGGTGTGTGGCCACCTTAAGATGTGTAAACAATGCAGAAAAGTTTCTGCTGTATCCAGGGGGAAGCAGTGAACTTTCTCCACTTTGTTGGTTTACTAATAACTTAAAGTGAACCAGAGACGAAGCACCCTCATGTATTTTACCATATATATCAGTGGGAACATTAGAGAAAACACCTACCCTGCTCTCTTACACAGTTACATAGTTATTTTGGTTGAAAAAAGACATACGTCCATTGAGTTCAACCAGACCTTCACTGCTTAGCCTGCTTTTTATCAGCCCTGATAAAATCCCTGACTGAGCATTCATTCTGGCTTTGCTTAGGAATCATTATAGCTGAGTCTGTCTTCTCTAATGTCTTTTCAAGCCCAAGCCTGCCCCTTTCTGGCTCTGCTATAATGACTCTGCTATAATGATTCCTGAGCAAAGCCAGGCTGAATGTTCAGTCGAGGATTTTATCAGGGCTGATAACAAGCAGACTGAGCAGTGAAGAATGAAACAGAGAGCAGGGTAGGTGTTTTCTCTAATGTATTCACTGATATACATGGTAAAATACATGAGGGTGCTTTATCTCTGGTTCACTTTAATTATCATAAAAGGCAATCTGTGTTTAATAATTTAGAGCAAAACTGTAATTTTGAGTTTCACACCACTTTATGGGTAAAAGAACTGTAATATAATATCTAGCCTTATGATGAGCAGATCTCACCAGCTGCTTGGAGAGAAACTGATCTGCAAGAAGTAAGATATTACCCGAGGTAAAAGAAGAAAGCAGACACACGACAGACACGTGTCACCTGGGATCCCGGGATCAGGACGTGGAAAGCCTCTACAGTCGCCATCACCAGATCGGTCAGCGCGTAATACTCCGGGGTGTCCGGCGACACCGGTTCCTCGATGTCCAGGTTAATACCGTCCATGTATTGGCTCTTAGCCAGTTTCACCTTCTCTGAAATCCAATCAGCTCTCTGCTTTATATCCACAATACTCTTCAGCGGTACATTCCCTAAAGTACGGAAGACAATTTATGGCAAAAAGTGCCTATTATTTTTTGCCTTTACAGAGTGCTGATACATTTTCTGCAGTATTTTACCCATTACTTAGGTGGGTCAATGAGATGCTAATATTTCCAAGCGGATGCAAATGTCATGCTAGTTTTATGCTAATGTATACAGCTAGGAAAGGGACCAATCAAATGCAGTGGCTGCTAATTTTAATCAGCCTATTAAGATGCATGAATTAGCATACAATGGCCTCAATTCACTAAGCATTCAGTAATGCTGAAAACAGCAGATTTTGCTGCTCACCTTCCCAAATTCCAATTCACTAAACCTATTACTGCATAGAAAATTAGACTTACTGACTAGTGAGGTAAATTACAGACTCTAGAAATGTCAAGAGATTTCACAATTCAGATTTCCGCATTCGGTAAATCGGGAAAAGTGTTTGATATTTTTCTCCAGCTCCTGAACTGCCAATAACTCACTCTCTCCATGCAGAAACATTGACAGCCAGTAGGGAGAGTCAGGCAGCCAATAGGGAGAGCCACACAGCCCTGCTTCCCATCCTGATTTGATCGGACATGAAGGAAGGTGGAACTGGAAAGGGGGGGTGGTTAGGATTAGGCATCGGCAGGGGTGTGGTTAGGATTAGGCATCAGCGGGGGGGGGGGGGTGGTTAGGGTTAGGGATTGGCGGGGGGTGGTTAGGATTATGCATCGGCAGGGGGTGGTTAGGATTAGGCATCAGGGGGGTGGTTAGGATTAGGCATCGGCAGGGGGTGGTTAGGATTAGGCATCGGGAGGGGGTGGTTAGGATTAGGCATCGGCAGGGGGTGGTTAGAATTAGGCATTGGCGGGGGGGGGGGGGGGGTGTTAGGATTAGGCATCGGCAGGGGGTGGTTAGGATTAGGCATCGGCCGGGGGGTGGTTAGGATTAGGCATCGGCCGGGGGGTGGTTAGGATTAGGCATCGGCCGGGGGATGGTTAGGATTAGGCATTGGCAGGGGGTGGTTAGGATTAGGCATTGGCAGGGGGTGGTTAGGATTAGGCATTAGCGGAGGCATGGTTAGGATTAGGCATCGGCAGGGGGTGGTTAGGATTAGGCATCAGGAGGCGGTGGTTAGGATTAGGCATCGGCAGGGGGTGGTCAGGATTAGGCATTGGCGGGGTGGTTAGGATTAGGCATCAGCTGGGGGGTGGTTAGGATTAGGCATTGGCAGGGGGTGGTTAGGAGTAGGCATTGGCAGGGGGTGGTTAGGATTAGGCATTAGCGGAGGGATGGTTAGGATTAGGCATCGGCAGGGGGTGGTTAGGATTAGGCATTTGCAGGGTGTGGTTAGGATTAGGCATTAGCGGAGGGATGGTTACTATTAGGCATCAGCAGGAGGTGGTTAGGATTAGGCATCAGCGGAGAGGTGGTTAGGATTAGGCATTGGCGGAGGGGTGGTTAGGATTAGGCATCAGCCGGGGGCTGGTTAGGATTAGGCATCAGCCGGGGGCTGGTTAGGATTAGGCATCAGCCGGGGGCTGGTTAGGATTAGGCATCAGCCGGGGGGGGTAGTTAGGATTAGGCATTAGCAGGAGGTGGTTAGCATTAGGCTTTGGCAGGGGGTGGTTAGAATTAGGCATCGGCAGGGGGTGGTTAGGATTAGGCATCGGTGGGGGGGGGTTAGGGTTAGGCATCGGCAGGGGGTGGTTAGGATTAGGCATCGGGAGGGGGTGGTTAGGATTAGGCATCGTCAGGGGGTGGTTAGGATTAGGCATCGTCAGGGGGTGGTTAGAATTAGGCATTGGCGGGGGGGGGGGGTGGGGGTGTTAGGGTTAGGCATCGGCAGGGGGGTAGTTAGGATTAGGCATTGGCAGGGGGTGGTTAGGATTAGGCATCGGCAGGGGGTGGTTAGGATTAGGCATCAGCCGGGGGGTGGTTAGGATTAGGCATCGGCAGTAGGTGGTTAGGATTAGGCATCGGCAGGGGGTGGTTAGGATTAGGCATCGGCCGGGGGGTGGTTAGGATTAGGCATCGGCCGGGGGATGGTTAGGATTAGGCATTGGCAGGGGGAGGTTAGGATTAGGCATTAGCGGAGGGGTGGTTAGGATTAGGCATCGGCAGGGGGTGGTTAGGATTAGGCATCAGCCGGGGGGTGGTTAGGATTAGGCATCAGCCGGGGGGTGGTTAGGATTAGGCATTGGCAGGGGGTGGTTAGGAATAGGCATTGGCAGGGGTTGGTTAGGATTAGGCATTGGCAGGGGGTGGTTAGGATTAGGCATTAGCGGAGGGGGTGGTTAGGATTAGGCATCGGCCGGGGGATGGTTAGGATTAGGCATAGGCAGGGGGTGATTAGGATTAGGCATCGGCAAGGGGTGGTTAGGATTAGGCATCAGCCGGGGGTGGTTAGGATTAGGCATTGGCGGGGGAGGGGTTTAGGATTAGGCATTAGCGGAGGGATGGTTAGGATTAGGCATCGGCAGGGGGTGGTTAGGATTAGGCATTGGCAGGGGGTGGTTAGGATTAGAGATTAGCGGAGGGGTGGTTAGGATTAGGCATCAGCAAGGGGTGGTTAGGATTAGGCATCAACCGGGGGGTGGTTAGGATTAGGCATTAGCCGGGGGATGGTTAGGATTAGGCATTGGCAGGGGGTGGTTAGGATTAGGCATTAGCGGAGGGGTGGTTAGGATTAGGCATCGGCAGGGGGTGGTTAGGATTAGGCATCAACCGGGGGGTGGTTAGGATTAGGCATCGGCCGGGGGGTGGTTAGGATTAGGCATTGGCAGGGGGTGGTTAGGATTAGGCATTGGCAGGGGGTGGTTAGGATTAGGCATCGGCAGGGGGTGGTTAGGATTAGGCATTAGCCAGGGGGTGGTTAGGATTAGGCATCAGCCGGGGGGTGGTTAGGATTAGGCATTGGCAGGGGGTGGTTAGGATTAGGCATTGGCAGGGGTTGGTTAGGATTAGGCATTGGCAGGGGGTGGTTAGGATTAGGCATTAGCGGAGGGGGTGGTTAGGATTAGGCATCGGCCGGGGGATGGTTAGGATTAGGCATAGGTAGGGGATGATTAGGATTAGGCATCGGCAAGGGGTGGTTAGGATTAGGCATCAGCCGGGGGTGGTTAGGATTAGGCATTGGCGGGGGAGGGGTTTAGGATTAGGCATTAGCGGAGGGATGGTTAGGATTAGGCATCGGCAGGGGGTGGTTAGGATTAGGCATTGGCAGGGGGTGGTTAGGATTAGAGATTAGCGGAGGGGTGGTTAGGATTAGGCATTAGCAAGGGGTGGTTAGGATTAGGCATCAACCGGGGGGTGGTTAGGATTAGGCATTAGCCGGGGGATGGTTAGGATTAGGCATTGGCAGGGGGTGGTTAGGATTAGGCATTAGCGGAGGGGTGGTTAGGATTAGGCATCGGCAGGGGGTGGTCAGGATTAGGCATCAACCGGGGGGTGGTTAGGATTAGGCATCGGCCGGGGGGTGGTTAGGATTAGGCATTGGCAGGGGGTGGTTAGGATTAGGCATTGGCAGGGGGTGGTTAGGATTAGGCATTGGCAGGGGATGGTTAGGTTTAGGCATTAGCGGAGGGGTGGTTAGGATTAGGCATCGGCAGGGGGTGGTTAGGATTAGGCATCGGCCAGGGGGTGGTTAGGATTAGGCATAGGCCGTGGGGTGGTTAGGATTAGGCATTGGCAGGGGGTGGTTAGGATTAGGCATTGGCAGGGGGTGGTTAGGATTAGGCATAGGCCGTAGGGTGTTTAGTATTAGGCATTGGCAGGGGGTGGTTAGGATTAGGCATTAGCGGAGGGGGTGGTTAGGATTAGGCATTAGCGGAGGGGGTGGTTAGGATTAGGCATCGGCAGGGGAGTGGTTAGGTTTAGGTATCGGCGGTGGGTGGTTAGGATTAGGCATTAGCGGAGGGGTGGTTATTTGGCGTATGCCTTGGTGGTGGTGTCGCTGATCAGCAGAGACTGGGGAATATCCTTCAGGACGGGGGTCTGACCATTTTTGCTTTGTCTGTGACCCTGCTTACATCTCTTCACTAGACTCACCTGTTAGTACATATCTCGCTCCTTTGGAATGGGCAAAGCACATGAGCTCTGCATCATAAGGTGCAAACGAGGCCACTGTCGTCACTTGAGTCCAGTCATAATGAATCCAGTTTTTGTCTGTGACATGAAAGACATAGACCTGAGAACAGAAAGATTACCATCAGCTAGTCCGCCATATTCTTGCTGCTGCAAAATTAACTATCCTCAAATTTTGAAAATCCACCCAAGCTCCTACAATCCATGATTGGATGCAGGAACTTTCAGCTTTAAAACACGCAGAAATGCTGATCCACTTGGTCTCGGATAGATAAGCAAACCAAGATATAAGCAAACTTGGTTGAGATGGGAAGTATTTGCGCTTTCTGAAGAAGGGAAGCTCCTGTTGGAATCTTAAGCCTCATCTACACGCGTAGATGAGGCGGCGATGTGGCTTATCGATCGAGCCGCTGATGCTTTTGCAAGCCACTGTATATTTAACTGACATTTTTATTGCAGTTACCAATGATATATACAGGAAAATCATGACAATTAACAAGGTTGCCCAAACTTTCGCATATATATATATACAGTGGAGGAAATAATTATTTGACCCCTCACTGATTTTGTAAGTTTGTCCAATGACAAAGAAATGAAAAGTCTCAGAACAGTATCATTTCAATGGTAGGTTTATTTTAACAGTGGCAGATAGCACATCAAAAGGAAAATCGAAAAAATAACCTTTAAATAAAAGATAGCAACTGATTTGCATTTCATTGAGTGAAATAAGTTTTTGAACCCCTACCAACCATTAAGAGTTCTGGCTCCCACAGAGTGGTTAGACACTTCTACTCAATTAGTCACCCTCATTAAGGACACCTGTCTTACCTAGTCACCTGTATAAAAGACACCTGTCCACAGAATCAATCAATCAAGCAGACTCCAAACTCTCCAACATGGGAAAGACCAAAGAGCTGTCCAATGATGTCAGAGACAAAATTGTAGACCTGCGCAAGGCTGGAATGGGCTACAAAACCATTAGCAAGAAGCTGGGAGAGAAGGTGACAACTGTTGGTGCGATTGTTCGAAAATGGAAGGAACACAAAATGACTATCAATCGACCTCGCTCTGGGGCTCCACGCAAGATCTCACCTCATGGGGTGTCAATGGTTCTGAGAAAGGTGAAAAAGCATCCTAGAATTACACGGGAGGAGTTAGTGAATGACCTCAAATTAGCAGGGACCACAGTCACCAAGAAAACCATTGAAAACACATTACACCGCAATGGATTAAAATCCTGCAGGGCTCGCAAGGTCCCCCTGCTCAAGAAGGCACATGTGCAGGCCCGTCTGAGGTTTGCCAACGAACATCTGAATGATTCTGTGAGTGACTGGGAGAAGGTGCTGTGGTCTGATGAGACCAAAATAGAGCTCTTTGGCATTAACTCAACTCGCTGTGTTTGGAGGAAGAAAAATGCTGCCTATGACCCCCAAAACACCGTCCCCACCGTCAAGCATGGGGGTTGAAACATTTTGCTTTGGGGGTGTTTTTCTGCTAAGGGCACAGGACAACTTAATCGCATTAACGGGAAAATGGACGGAGCCATGTATCGTGAAATCCTGAACGACAACCTCCTTCCCTCTGCCAGGAAACTGAAAATGGGTCGTGGATGGGTGTTACAGCGTGACAATGACCCAAAACATACAGCAAAGGCAACAAAGGAGTGGCTCAAGAAGAAGCACATTAAGGTCATGGAGTGGCCTAGTCAGTCTCCGGACCTTAATCCAATAGAAAACCTATGGAGGGAGCTCAAGCTCAGAGTTGCACAGAAGACAGCCTCGAAACCTTAGGGATTTAGAGATGATCTGCAAAGAGGAGTGGACCAACATTCCTCCTAAAATGTGTGAAAACTTGGTCATCAATTACAAGAAACGTTTGACCTCTGTGCTTGCAAACAAGGGTTTTTCCACTAAGTACTAAGTCTTTTATTGTTAGAGGGTTCAAAAACTTATTTCACTCAATGAAATGCAAATCAGTTGCTATGTTTTATTTAAGGTTATTTTTTCGATTTTCTTTTTGATGTGTTATCTGCCACTGTTAAAATAAACCTACCATTGAAACGATACTGTTCTGAGACTTTTCATTTCTTTGTCATTGGACAAACTTACAAAATCAGTGAGGGGTCAAATAATTATTTCCTCCACTGTATATATATGTAACGATCGGTGTAACACAGAGAGGATCTGATTATCGGTGATCTGCAGTATCACCGAAAATACAGATATATACCCGATTATTGATGATCTGCAGTATCAACGATAATCAGATATATTTCTAACCTCTGGACACCTGAGTAATATGAGTGTTTGGTGCAACAGTAATACTTTGATGAGAGCACCCGTATAGAGGGTGCCAGGCAGTAAGAGATACTGCTCAGAGAACAGGTTCCTTCCAATGGTCTGATGCTCCCCAAGGGTGAGAGTGGGAAGGACCAGAGAGTGAGTGACACCAATGGTGAAGTGTCACTGACAGATCTGTGAACTATCTCCAAACAGGGAAGATAGTTCTCGAGGTCGGACAGGCCAGGTCGGCAACAGACAGACAGATCAGATACAGAGACAGGAGACAGATTCGGAATCTTAAGACAAGCAGGGTTCAGCAACAGAGTATTAGATATAGCGAAGTACCAAATCAGAGATCAAGATAGTGGTCAGGAAAGCAGAAAGTCGTAACAGATAATAACAATGCCTAGTCTTAGGTGTGAGCTCCGTGATCATCAACACCCTGGAACTAGTCTGATATATAACAGAGTGATAATACAGTTCCCTAGTCTTGGGTGTGAGTTCCTTGATCATCAACACCCTGGAACTAGTCTGAAGTATAACAGAATGGTAATACAGTTCCCTAGTCTTGGGTGTGAGTTCCTTGATCATCAACACCCTGGAACTAGTCTGAAGTAATAACAGAATGGTAATACAGTTCCCTAGTCTTGGGTGTGAGTCCCTTGATCATCAACACCCTGGAACTAGCCTGAAGTAATAACACAGAAAATATCACAGATACTGACAAGGTCTGAGTGCTACCACGTAGTGATCGCAACGCCAGACACCAGAGAAATGACCGGCACCCAGTATATATACACAAGCGCTCTCCGGCACCTCCCCTAAGTGCTGGACCAATGAAACCTGATAGAATTGTCAGCTGATCGGCTGGATCAGCTGACACCCTTCTGACTGTCATAAAGGCTCTGCTTCTCAGCGTCCTTCTGAACCTGTGTGGACTATCAGTCCCAGCCACACCAGACATGTGTTGTAATGTATCTGCTTTGAACGCGGGGCCAGCCGCACCGCTGTCAGAGCATGTGGCGGTTTTCCCGCGTTCAGCCATACTGCTAGTGGTAGGTCCATGCGTGCAAACCGCCGCGTCGGACGCGGAATCCGCCGCCTTGTTCACTGGGCATGCGGCGGTTTCTCCGCGCTCCGTCAGGCTAGTGGATGCAGGCCCATGCGCACAAGCTGCCATGTTGGACGCGGAATTAGCCGCCTTACTCTGAGTACTCATGGCGGCTTTTACGCGTTTTCTCACAATATATATATATATATATATATATATTTATGTATATGTACATACCTGGGGCTTCCTCCAGCCCTCTTCAGGCCGAAACACTTTCTCGCCGTCCTCCCGGGCCGTCTTGATCCTCCGCTAGTCAGCCCGGTAAATTGGCCAGTGATTGCATGTTCAGTCGAGCTGCACGCTCACCCCCATTGTGCTTCCATCAACGGGAGCTTTGTACACCTGTGCAGAACGCATATGCCGACAGGAGTGCGAAGGGACTCGCACAGCTGGGCCGTGCATGCGCAGTGCTCCTCTACTGGCAAATATACCGGGCTGTCTAACGGAGGATCAAGGCGGCCCGGGAGGAAGGCGAGGGTTACCTATGAAACTGCCGCTGGAAGATTTGGGCGCAGGGTAAAGCTGTTAAAAGGCACAAGTCCCGGCATCTTTAATTACCATTCCCCCTCCAGGCCGCCATGGATTGTGGGGGAAAGATGTCATTCGGCTTCCGGCTATTCCTGGCGGCCGAATGACAGTGTTTTTAGAGTAATTTATGTGCCGTTCTTTGACGGCGCCCAAATCCCTCACTGAGCGCTGCTATAGCCGTAACTCCTATTACAGTCTATGGTGGCGCCGGCTGCGCTCAAATCTCCTGCGCTGTTTTTACTGCGCTTGAGGGAGCGAAGGTGCCACTTCTCCGTATTCAGTACACCCTGTTACAAATCCAAGGCCAGCCCAGCCTGCGGACCTGAGACACCTGCCACAGTACAATCTCCGTATAGGAAACTCTGATATAGTAACCCTCTGGATATAGTAAACTCCGTCCTCAAGTCCCAGCAAATGCGTCTTCATAAATATAAAATGTACGACCAATTCTGATATAGTAAACTTCTGATATAGTAAACTATTTTTCCTAGTCCCTTGGAGTTTACCATAAGGAGATAATACTGTATAATAAAACTGCAGGTGTCCCTGCGTCATCCTGTCCGTGGTTTTTGCTACTGTGCACATGTGCAGCACGGACAGCCGTTGGGACAGGAGGACGGGGCCAGGGAGTTGGGCAGATGGGTGTGTGCACGGCGGTGGATGGGTGCGCGCATGCGCACTGACCGGCGGCGGTGTGAAAAGACCTAGAACCCGTTTTTTAAACCGGCTTAGGTCAACTGGTACTGTATAATACAGCAGTCTCCTTCTCTCCAACATGTATCCTAATAACACTGATCATATTACAACACTGAGCCTTCCTTCCTGAATCAGCCTGTGAACTTCTGGCTGAGTACAGGTGCTGCATGTATTAGAAGGAGGAAGTTATACAGGAGAAATAAGTGTAAAACACAGAAGCTGCCTGTACTGATCACCCCTGCATATTACAGCCCAGAGGGTCAGCCCTGACATCATATACACAATGCCACAGATGGACATACACACACAGTGTTACCTCTAAGTCCCGGCTGTGCTGGATGGGGTCACACAGGGCGGGGTCTGAGCAGGGACAGGCAGAGATCCCTGTCACCAGCAGTAATAGACACTGGATCCAGCTGACATCCAGGATCCCATCCATCCTGCCTGCAGTTACAGCAGCACCTCTCTGCTCAGTCTGCTGGAGAGTAGTGTTGTCCGGATCATGAACGATTCGGATCTTTGATCCGAATCTATTTTATGAGTCGATCATCCGAATCATCAAAATGAACGATTCGGATCGCAAAAGGGGCGGGGCCAGGAGCGACACGCCCCCTCTCAGCGGGCAGCGGGGTCCTGGAAGCAGGGATCGCTCTGTTGGATGGAAGCCAGCCTTGCAGGGAGACAGGTAGATGAGAGAGAGGGGACATGGGTGCCACTGCCAGATATGTGTAGAGCACACATACTGGCTATAATGTGCTGCCCATTATAGGCTGTCTGTTCCGTAGTGCTGCACAGTGATCACATGGGAAGCTTTTGGCTCAGCACAGCTCAGTAACTTTGCAGGCACTGTGATTGAAAGGCAATATAATCCTCCTGCACTCGGCACTAAACAGCTGCACTTATCGTCTGGGAATGCTTTCTTTCACTGTGCGACCTTTTCTTTCAAAGTGTACAGATGAACATATAGGTGAAATATATGACATAAAGCATATGACTTCAGCATGTGGGTATTACGTGCAAACATTTCTGCTCTCTGCTCGTCCCTCCTCCCTTCTCTGTCCACTCCCTGCCCTCTGTCCATCTTCTCCCCTTCTCTGTGTGTCCACCCCCTCCCCTTCTCCTGTCCACAGACCTGTCCTGCTGTTCATTTCACCCCCGAATGCTTCCAGTAGTAAAATGATCCGAGATTCGGATCAAAGATCCGGATCTCTTCAATGATCCGATTCGAATCATCCGGATCATTGAAAAGATCCGAACTTCCCATCTCTACTGGAGAGACACACTCAGCAGGCTGGCCTGCAGAGGGCGTGTGACTGTGCAGGGTGATTGGCAGCACCACTCTGCACTGCAGGGGAGAGACACAGGCTATACAGGGTGATTGACAGCAGCTCTCTGCTGGGCACTGTGGGCAGACAACAGACTGATTTACAGGGGGCGTGTCTGTGCAGGGTGATTGACAGTACTTCTCTGCTGGGCAGACAACAGACTGACTTACAGGGGGCGTGTCTGTGCAGGGTGATCGGCAGCACCTCTCTGCTAAGGAGACGACAGGCTGGCCTGAGGGGGGCGAGTCTGTGCAGGGTGATTTACATAGAAAGAGGGACAAAGTCCTGAAAGAGGGACAAATGAGGAGGACAGAGGGACAAGGCTCCCAAAAAGGGACTGCCCCTCCGAAAGAGGGACAGTTGGGAGCTATGTGATTGGCAGGTCAGTGCAGAGCAGAGAAGGCAGGGCTGTACAATGTATCGAATTCTGAACTACTGCAGCCAGTACCCTACCCAAGATCGGGTTTGCTATTAAATATATTACCTTTAAGAGGCAAGCCTCAGGATCCCATTGAGGCTTCCCTTGGTTGTCAGCAGCCCCCCCAATGCGTGCCCCTGTTACGACGTAATAACCTACACGTCGAATCAGCCTACATTCACTATCAAACGTCTACCAGGAGGGTTAGGTTTCCCCCCTCCCCAGTTGCTGAGCATGGCCCCTCCACATCATGGCCACACATCTCTTCTCCTTGCAGTTATGTCCACGCAAGAGATGGGCGGGCTCAACCGTCTACATCGCGGCCAAGAATGCAGAAGAGGAGCCGCGCAGCCCCAATAGGAGCAGAGAGGGAAGCCTCAAAAGGATCCTGAGGCTTCCCCCACTTTAGGTAAGTATCTACTTTTGTACCTGAGCTTCGGCTCAGTTACACTTTAAAAATGAAAGTGGATCTGAGATAAACTTTTACTCATTGCATAATTGTGTTCCTTTCACATAGTTTATAGGGCATTCCTCAAGCCAAATACTTTTTGTTTTTGTTTTAATACTCTATTTCCTTATAAACTAAGCAAGCCTCGCCCACAGCTCCTTTTCTGCCTTGGCACCGTAGCAAGAGCTTATGGGAGCTAAGTCTGGGCAGGAAGAGGAGGTTACTATCCATTGATTTCAGAGGCAGAGGGGAGGAGAGGGGACTGAATTTACACACAGGCAAGCTGATAGCATCTCCAGCCCTCAGCTTGTGACAATGTGACAAACAGAACATGGCTGCCCTCATTGTATCACAGGAATAAATAATCATAAACTTTTGGAGGTGTTTGCAGCTAGATATGCTGTGTAAACTATTTAAATTTTAGATAAGATATATAGACAAGTTACTTGTTATAGTTAGTTTTTCATCTCGGATCCGCTTTAAGTTACAATTTTTCCTACATACAAACAGTTGCCGCCATATACAAAATACACAGTACTGCTTTACTAAATAAATTACAGCAGTCCTTATCTGCCTGAAACTTCTGCTATTGGGCAGACCTAGGAAGTAGGTAATAAAACTATCTTCTAAACGTTTAAAAAGAAGAGGTCAAATTGACTTTTTGTATTATTAATGATCCACATTGTTGACATGCATATTTAATGTGCTATTGAGATTGCCTGGATGCTAAAAATGTTGCTACTGACATATTTATTTGATTTTTCACAATACCAGTTGCCTGGCTCTCCTGCTGATCCTCTGCCTCTAACACTTTTACCCATAGGCCCTGAACAAGCATGCAGATTAAATGTTTCTGACTGAAGTCTGACTGGATTAGCTGCATGCTTGTTTCAGGTGTGTCATTCATACACTACTGCAGCCAAAGAGATCAGCAGGATGCCAGGCGACTGGTATTTATAAGGAATAAATATGGCAGCCTCCATATACCATTCACTTCAGGTTCCCTTTAAAGCTGTCCGCATATTTGTGTTTTTAAAGACTATTCAAAAGAAGGTCAGACATTACTCAGGCATTGTGGATGCATACATATTTATTGAAAATTTCCTAAGGGTTACAGTGAAGAAATATACATTTGGTTTGAAAGTTCGATTGGGTTGATTGGGGCTGACATTGCAGCTAATATTTGAGTCATCTGAGTTTCTAGGTATAAACTAGATAGGCCGGCGATGGGATTATGCCCCACATGTCTGGGATTCACAGGAGCAGGATATGTGGGCATCTGCTTTCTCCGCAAAGTCTTCGGGCATGCCAGCCATGCTCATGCCTTCTTCCAGTTCTGTGGGAGAAAAGGCAAAGGTCAAAAGGCTTATTGCCAAAGTATGTAAAGTGTGAGGCAGTTAAAAGGGGGTTGTAACAACAACAACAACAAAAATTGGCAAAAAAAAATAGTTAATTCCACAAAAATATATGTAAACCCTCTTTTTTTCTAAAATAGGTCCCTATTTGTCCCCCAATTTTTTCTTCTTTTTATCTGGTCTGAGTGTCCTTTGCCTGAAAGAACTGTGCAGTGCCAGCGGGATTGTGTGATGTTTTTAGCTCTAGTAACAAGCTTATCTCAGGATACAAATAACAGAAAGCTTCCTATTTTGGATAAGATAAGGACACCATGACCAAAAGGTAATTGAATCCCCCTCGCTTTAAAGATCCTACACAATAATGTAAGCCTGTTGTTGTTTAGGTGATTTTTGTTGTGGGAGGGACATTAAGCTGTGGCAGTAGGGAGGGAAAATGGGCACTGAGCTGGGTTGGAAAAAAAGAAAGAAAAGGGCAGAAATGATGTCACTTTTGGCATCACAGAGAAACAGAAAAGATGGAAACCAACAGTAACATCCTTTTCTCTTTTTTTTCAGATCACATTTCTCCTAAATTTCCACTGCCTTGAAACTAGCCGGCAGCTAGTTAAAAAGCTAGCAGCTATGGGGCTTGATTGGTTCAATTGTGAAAATGTGCTTGTGCTTGTCTTAAAAATGCTGACTAGGAGCTGTTCTTATAGTAGGAGATCTGCCATGTGACCCGGGCAGCAGCTTCTATTCGCTTTCATTGCTTTTTTTCCTCTGGCAGCGGAAACACCCCCTGCAAACTCACTAACGGTCAGCCTGTCAGTTTAAATGTTTAAAGGCTACAAAGCATGCAGCTCCATAAAAAACAATAGGAAACCAGAGAGGTAGTAAGGAAAACGAGTGAAGATTGCATTTTAAATTCCAATTTCCAATACTATTTACGGGGCCCTGACTAAACCAGGTGAATTGCTCACGGTTCTTCTTATTAGGAAGTGTCGCTGGACCAGACAGGGCATGGATTAATACTACTAATACATCCACATTTTGCAGCTCTCTATACTGTGGAGTTAGGGATTTAAAACGAACGCATGCACAACCTAAACTTTTTGCACCTTCCCTTCCATAATGTAACTAGCAGTTGTATGTAATACTCTCATAAAATATGGTGCACTTAGAATGGTTCCTTGATACTGCCTTCATCAGATGGTGTCTTAGTCAACTGCCTAGTCTGCCTGTGCCTAAAAACAGTCATGTCACAATAATTGCACAGTTGGGCAGAGAGGGTGTTTTATCAGTTAGTAATCCTTGACATATGGTTAATTTCTAATGAGTAGTATGGTGGGATACCAGAAGCCCCCCTCAGACTCACCAGAATTGTTGCAGTAGTAGCTGACGGAGACAGGGGTGGTGGCGGTGGCGGTACAACCTTCAGCACAACGGAGCACAGGGTGGGTGGAATAGCACATGGGTTCATCAGATTCGGCTCTTTCGGTCTTCACAAGAGAGTGCTGAAGTTTGCAAGCTGCAAGAGATGAGCCATATATGACCACTGATATAAATGGAGAAGCATCCTAGTTTACCCTATCATACTGGGGCTTGCGCAAAAATTAATTTGAGGCCCTATATGTTTCCATACTGTAATGACAGAAAATGGTCTTGTGACCTTTACATTACCTTGTGGGGCCCCTAAGGAGATTTCAGCCCTAGGCAATTGCCCAGCACGACCCTGTGAATACACTGGCCCGGCATACTTAGATACTCTAAGTACACAGCACCCATTCAAAAAAAAAGAAAACCCATCATAGAAGAATGTATTATAATAAATATAAAAAAGTAATTTTATTTTTCATCCTCAAGTTAGCTTTTATTTTTATATGTCGTTATTCGTTCGGACTGATTATTGATTTACTGGTCTGTTCAATATGTTTTGCTTCCAGTATCTTCCTATTTATTTTGCCCCCTAAATTTTAAGTAGAGTTACATTAAGGCAAAATGGGACCCTACTAGGCCAGGTAGCAGTTCTGGCGCCCCCTGCTTGTCACTTTACCTCTGTGGTAAGTTGGGGTGGGAGAAGAGTGGTCAGAGAAGGTGGGAACCACACCCCTTTTCACCCATCAGGTTTTAGGGTCCCACCTAAGTCAATTTGTGGATGATCCAGCTTAACCTTCCTAACCTCTTTCTGCTTATACATCAATGCTCTTCTATATACTTTGTAATAAATGGTTGTATGCAGTAGCAATATAAGATGGCCAATCTCTTTGGTGCGTGTCTACCATGGGTGGTACCATGCTATAGACTGGAAACGTGGGACAATGAGTAAATAATACAATTGTATATTGAATAACTGATTCCCCCAACTTACATCCAGAGCAGGCTTCTCCGGCAAGGATCCAAGAATGGCCGAAACTGGAAGCGTCATTGGTTATGGATCCATCGGGCCTCCTGAATTCTTGTTCTGTCTCAGCATCATAGCGACCACATAGACCAGCCATGCTGCCTGTCATAACGACTGTAGGTACAACCTGCAAACATATTATACCAATATTGAGATCTTTTAAGTGGTGAAAATTCAGAAGATAAAAAAGACATTGGTTTGTTCTTTTTTTTATTCTAAAGCTCAAAGCAGATACCAGTCTTATTTTATGTATCGATGATGTCCGCAGGATGGCTGTAGCACTGGATATATCCGTGCACAGAATGTAAGGCTAGAACTGCTTGTTAGAGTTATTTACATCAGCTCCAAGACCATATATTTTTGTAGGGCATTTAAGTATCTCAAGTTGGGTCTTGGACACACCCTCTGCAAGTTTGGGTGTAGCTGGGTGTGATCATGTTACAAAAGGAAACCTTTCCTCAACTTGCTGGCAAGGTGCCTGAGGGAAACGGGATTTGCAGCATGCCTGAGGCAGCAAAATAGACTTTCTAGATTGTCAATACTAATTCTAATTAAATAGAATGTGGATGGGAGGGGAGAGGGATTTCAAATGTATTGTCTAAGATCCCGGAATTAACATAAACTAACATGAATAAGATAACAGGAATCACATAATCTTTCACTGAAATCTCATTGGTTGATGAGGTGTGCATTCTGCACACTAGTTATGCTCAATCCACCAATTAGAGCAGGGCTTGTTTATAAAATCTGTCCATGATCCTAAAACAGCCTATCAGATTACAGTTGTTGGAGGTGCCTGGCTCTTCTACTGACCACATATGCTATTGCTCCGTTGTTATTGCCTGATGAAGCGGGATCAAACCTGCGAAACGCGTTGCACATTTGGAGTTCAGAAATAAAATATATTGACTGTCTGTACTACAGTCATTGTGTGTCTACTTGGAGGAGGTAAGTCAACCACTACCTCCTCTATTTACCAAGAATTTGTTTTTAAGCTCATTTAGCTTCCTTTTATCCTTTTGGCGCCTCTGTTCTCCTGCATAATATTGAGTCCACTCTGGGTGGAGGGTTAAACCCCCTTTTTCTCAACTCCAGAGAGCGACTTCTTATTCCTGAGTGGGGTCAGGAAAATCTCCCCACCTGCCTTTACAGTGGTTGCCGAATGGTAACCCTGGTTTGTGAGTATTAATATTTACTCTATCTAGTAACCATTTACCAGTACATATTACACTATTGGGGCTCTTGGTGTTCCTTGTTTTTATACTGAGCATAGAATGTTCCTCATTTGTGTAATTACCTTGATGGACTTTCCGTCATAGACCAGTTTGTCAAGACCGAAGTCTGGTGCGGATAGTACGATTTTTTCGTCTTCTTGCTCCAATTGCACAACTGGTTCTAAAATGAAGCATAATAATGTAAGTGGATAGTGCTAAAAAGAAATGTTTCTTTTAAGGTGGTCTACAGGAGGACGTGAGAAGCCTCTGGAGGATCCAAAGACCTCCCTCATTATAGCTAAGTCGCTGACTTTTTTTTATTCTAAGTCTCAGGTCTCAGGTTCTCTTTAATGTATAGAAAGTAAACTCAGTGTGCAGAAATGTGCTTATGTGTCTAAATTCCAAACTAGAATGCATTCTTACCTTCGCTTGGAATGTATGGCAATTTCTCCTTGGCGATGTCAATGCCATTTACTTTCACCTTTGCCTTTCCGGAGACAGTGTGTAGATCAATATCGCTGGAATGAGAAGAGGTCACCCATCAAACAAATGCAACTTGTGGTACTATTAAAATAATAAACCAGTTCTCGGTGGTAGCTCAGCATTTGCCTTCAAAAGTTGAATCTGCATGTCTGTTAGCAAACAGTTAAGAATCAGTGACAAGTCCTATCATGTACTGACCGACTGACTGATATTGTGCTATCATTATTTAAAGAACATAATGGTATTTTATCAGGTGATCCATATGAGGTTGTTACTGTGAGTCACCCAGGGGCATATCTACAGTTGCCAATCCGTAGAGGAGAATCAGCCTATCATACAAGGGGGGCATGACTGCATTTTTCAACATATTGGTCTTGAACGCAAGAACAGTCTCTGAGGGCTAGCATAGCTATCAAGAAGGCAACTGATTAGGGCTGTCATAAATTAACATGTGGGCAATACTTTAGTACCAGGCCCAGAAATGTACTTTGTATTCCTGGCAGTTTACTCTTTTCGGGGGACAAGAAACTTTTCATGGGTTGCTATGGTGGCCCTGCAACTGAGGCAGTCACCTTGGTCTGCATCATGGCCAAGAAGAAACCAGAGATTTCACATGAACTCTGTTCTTCCCATTTCTAGTATACTTGCCAATTTTGGTTTGCACTATTTAATAGAGACTGAATCCTATCCACATGGCTGGTTAAATTTTTTATTAGGGAGATTAGTGTGTCTTCGTGGCTTACCTTTATTATAACTTGTAGAGGACCTGAGATTGAACCCAGGTGAGTATAAAGACTTGTTTATTTAAGGATACCATTGTACAGGGCTGTACAACTCCAGTCCTTAAGGACCAAGGTCCTCACACATTTTTGGCACAGCTCAAATTAATTGATGGGACTAACTCAGAAAAGGTGTTTCTGAATGAGGAAAAGAGTGGTTCATTAAGTAGAACACATTTCTCCATTTCTCAGTCCATCCTAAACACTGGCATGGATAAGGCAGATCTGGTGTTGGACAGCCCTGTCATAGTACAGCAAGTCCAATGTTTCAGGTTATGGCCCTTTATCATAGCCCACTAAGTTGGGCTTTTGGTACGAAAGTATTTTCAAATATTGTACAAATTACATATGTTCAGAGCCCACCAAGGTTCTGGGCATAACCGATTTTTTATCTTTGGAATAACTGCATCTCATTGTGGATCTCGAGATCTTTATCCACTTTATTTGCTTTCAGCTGTTTTTTTCCCCTCTCTCCTTATCATTAGAAAAAGTTATACTATACTTATACGAGATAAAAACAACTCCGATGATGTGTACTTACAAGTCGCCCAGTTTAATGTTGATGTCTTTGAGAGCTGGGTCTTCCATAGAGTTCTTGGCCATCACCAGGAACTTGTAGTCTTCACTACTGTCTTGAGCAAGGACATGGTAGCAGGTTCCGGGCATTTCGTATTTGTAGCTCACATCGTTGAAGGTTGTTACAGCATTATTCTCGATTAAGCAACTTCCTACAAAAGCAAAAAATGAAGTTCTAATGAATTTGAGGGAAGCGGTACCTTAGTATGTCAAAGAGAAGTCTACTAAACAAGGGCTATGGTCTACTTCAGGTCTCCTAGGCCGGAGAACAATGAAGATCACCTTTGAACCCTGCCTAGATTAATAAAAATTGCTAAGTGGTAAAATTTTGCAACCTTTTCTTGGGCCGAAAGTAGTCCATAAGAAGGATAGCTAAAGGTGGTGAATAGAGATGGGCCACAAACTGCTAATTTTTCTGAATCAATGCTCATTGTACGCATCTGGAATTTGACCAACCCAAAGTGGCTGGTAGTTCATTTGATTGGCCCAACTCCTTGAGGCACTCAATTTGTATGCTAGCTGAAGAAACTCAGAACTCATTTACCATCTCTACATAGTAAAATAGTGGGCGTGAGACTGTAGAGACTGTATGCTAGGTACACACCGTACAATTTTCTGTTAGATTTACCTGTTAGACTCTTAGATTTTCTGTTAGATTTACCTGCCAGATAGATAATTTCCAACTTGTTGGAAATTATCCATCTTACCATCTATCTGCCTAGCAATTAGGCATTGTTTTACAAAGCAGGAGATAACCAGAAGACAATGCGCCAGAGCTAATGACCATTCTCTACATAAAATAATCTAACGAAAAATCTAACAGAAAAATCTAACAGAAAATTGTATGGCCAAAAGTTTTTCAGCAAACTGATGTTTGCCTTTCGAAATTATGGCATGCTTTCATTTGACAGAAAATGTTGTCCTGACCAAACCATTATAATCAACTATATACAAAACAAGATACAGCTAAGGTGCTATAAAAAAAAAATCATATGTAAAAATCTGATATCTCTTTCCAGACCTTTCATTCCCTCTGCGATATTGTCGGGGAGGTCAGCAAAGACGTTCCAAACTGGGATTGGAACTTCGGCAGGCCGTATGTTCCAGGGAGTGGTGATAGGGATGAGCAGCTTCATGGCTTCATAGACGAGAGTAAGCTGTGCAAAAATCAATAGAAAACACGAAAGTAAACTCCAGACATACATCATTATACAAAAAGGAAAACAACAGATACAGTATGGCGTCAATTCACCAGAGAGGATTTACTAAGAGAAAAAAGGTAGGTAGTTTATCTCATGAGGTATTTTAACACTCTGGAGTCATTTCACCAGTGTGAGAGGACAGAGAGAAAAATGTTCGATAGCAGGGGATAATGGAGAGATATGCATGAGGAAAGTGTGAGAAAGCAGAGAGTTAGGTAATCGGTATTAATGATTTACATGGGATACTTTTCCTCTCTGTGAGCTTGAAAGTGAAGCATTGTGGGTAGGAGGCGGAGTTTTACCACTACGTGACCAGAGTAATCCCGCCTTTTACTGCCGGATCATATCATAAATCATATCACGAGTGAGTCTGAACTTCTTCACCACCTCTGTCTCAGTAAAATTATCAAGAACTGTTCTCTCACGAAAAATACGAGGGGCGATTAAACAGACCCTCCTCCTGCGCCTTTGTCTCCTCATAATAGAAGCAAGCTCTAAGGCCTAGTGCACATCAAAGCGGTTCGGCTGCGTTTTGCGATCCGCTTGCGGCTGCGGATACGCTTGGGTAATGTATTGCAATGGGCTGGTGCACACCAGAGCGGGAGGCGTTTTGCAGGTAACGCATACTCCCGGGCTGCTGCAGATTTTGGATTGCGGAGGCGATTCTGCCTCAATGTTAAGTATAGGAAAAACGCAAACCGCTCTGAAAAACGGCACTTCAGAGCGGTTTGCCAGGCGGTTTTTGTTACAGTAGCTGTTCAGTAACAACTTTACTGTAACAATACATGAAATCTACTACACCAAAAACGCTTCACAAAACCGCAAAATGCTAGCTGAAACGCTACAGAAAAAGAAGAAAATGCGTTTCAAAATCTGCTAGCATTTTGCGGATCTGCTAGCGGTTTTTGGTGTGCACCAGGCCTTACAGTGTAAGCTCAAAAGGCTCCATCTTCCACAGCAGCAGCTGCTGTGTGAAAACCACGATATCTCCAGGTTCATTCAGGGGATAAAGAGATGAAAAAATAACGAATGGCCACACCCCCTTTCTTCCCTGGTAAATTGTGATTTGGAGAAAAACTAACTACTAACTATCACTTATTTATCTCATACTTATCTCACATTTATCTCTTGCATTTCTCTCTGTCGATATTTTCCCCTATACTTCTGGAGAATTGCTATTTGGAGATATCACAGGAGGTAAATTACCTCCCAAGAGATAAATGGGTTGGTAACCTTTGGTGAATTGACGCCTATATAGTCATTCAAATATCCTGTGTGTTTTTTAAGATTACTAACATCATTTACCGAACCTGTTGTTTTTGTGGTTATAACGTCTTTTTAATTTTTAATGGTCTCTGTATCCTTTACTAGGAGAACCTGTCTGAATGTCTGTTCTGAAAGTGTACCTGAGGCGACGCAGCGGGGGAAGATGGAACAGTGACACAGAGGCATGTTCCATGGTCCATGACATGCCTCTGTGTTCCCTATGCGCCGCGCTCTGCCCCTTTGCAGCGCGCTGTCATCCCCCAAAATTGCCAACATGCAGCTTGTCGGCAACCTCGAGGGGAAAGGGGCGTCCCTTGCAGGAGAGGGACCTCCCTCCTCTCACTGGTCCTTTGCCCCTCCTCCCCTGCCTTTCTGAGCTCTGTGCTTCTTGGACGAGAGTGCAGAGCTCTGAATTTCGACCCCGAAACCAAAAGTAAGCCATAACAGGCTTCAGAGGGGTGGGAGAGCAGCGGGGATAGATGCTACCTGATCCGCCTTGCCCCCCGAATCAGGTGGTATTTTGTTTTATTGTTGAAAAAGCTGGCTCGGGTTCTCCTGAAGGGCATTCAGTAAATCAGGGGGACAAGAACAGAGATGACAACTAATAAAACGTTTTTTTATCCTGAAGACCACCAGAATACACATTTAGTCACGGAGGTCCATTGAGGTTCAAGGGATGGCAGACGACGCAAAATCTTCCCAGTGGGTACAAAGACAGCTATAACAAACCCAGGAGAATTTTTTTCTATTTTTCTGCCTTGTCTCTGAACATCAGACTGAAGCTAGGTCCCTTTGCTTTATATACTTTATATACTATCTAACATGTTTCAGACACTGAGCATTAAAGGAGAAGGTGTTTAGGGGGAAGGTGAGAAGGTTGCTTGGGGCTGAGGCAATACAGGAGGGAGGGGAGAGGAAGGGGCTGTTACCTTTGGCATTTTGATGATGGCATTAGCAGTTCTGGGGTTGATGAGAGACAGGACAACCTTAATTTGTCTCGCTGGGTTTTTCTGGTATCTTTCAGTAAATCCTACCATGTAGGCAGCTCCAGGAAGAAGAGAACTAATCCTAGAATGACAAAGCAGAAATGAATTATCTCTCCTATTTGATTTTTTAAAAATCTCCCCTTATCTGTCTTAACTCATGACTTATTTCTCAGTATCTGTTTCTCTCATGAATTATCCCCCTCCTCCCACCCCCCACACCATAGCCAAAGTGAAAAATAAGTAAGGTGAGATAAGTTGAATGGACCCCTTTAGGTCTTTACATGCCCCTATTTTATTGGAGCAAAGATACATTTTTCTGAGCTTCTCTTGGAAATACAATGTCCACTTTTAGGGTACAACTCTTCTTGATTCAAATTGAAAAATGCTCGAGGCACAAACAGGACTGAAGAAGTCATGATTATGCCCAATATTATTTCACGCTGGCTATCAAATGCCTTGCCTTCCAGTTTCTTTTCCTGGAAGAAAGCCATTGGAGCCATTAACTAATTAGCAGCTTCAATAGAGTTATGTCGTTTGAGATAAGTGCTTTTTGATCAGCAATCGGCAGAACTCATCGTGCTGTGGCTGGATGGTGTAATGGTGAAGGGTTCTGCCTCTGACACAGGAGACCAGGGTTCGAATCTCGGCTCTGCCTGTTCAGTAAGCCAGCACCTATTCAGTAGGAGACCTTTGGCAAGTCTCCCTAACACTGCTACTGCCTATAGAGCGCGCCCTAGTGGCTGCTGCTCTGGCGCTTTGAGTCCGCCAGGAGAAAAGCGCGATATAAATGTTATTTGTCTTGTCTGTAAATTTTTGGAATGCTTTTATCTCTCTCTACTAGTGCTCTATTATTGTCTCACACTGCCCCCTAGGGACAAATGGTCATAAATACACATGACAGCAGTACTAATTAGACGCAAAAGAAATGTAACAAATGAGAAATAAAAAAAAATGTGCTAAAACAAATTGGCCTGGAGCACTTGTAAGCCTCTAAATTAATTGGCTGCTAAAGGGTAAAGATAACTGTGGCTCCGCCCATGCTCCTAGGGATGATCAAAAACAATAGTTTGCTTATTGGACACAGGAGTGTTAGTATTAATAATGTTTAAACCAGTATACAGACTTCCAAATCCACAATTGATTATTATGATTAATTTATGGCATATTCCAATTGCAGCACCACATGGAAAACAGTACAAAAAAACATATGTGTAAAAACAATCTTACACTTTGGCTATGCGTTTCACTTTAGCTGGGACTCTGGACCATTGTGCTTTCAGTCTCAGTGCAGGCTGGTTTCCCAAACGTCCAGTCTCAGCCCAGGCGGTCACCTTGTATTGCTGACAATTCTTACCCCATCTCACTTCAGCCTAAAACACACACAATAAAAATTCACATCAGTCTGTTGACAGCAGTATCTCGAGATGTATATTCCACATATATTCGAGTCCTCATGTATAAGTCGACTCCAATATTCAACCCTCTTAGATAGCTGAGTGGAAACAGTACTTCTCCACATGCTGGCGTAGAGCGGTTGCCTCTTGCTGCAACCCAGCCTTGTGAGGATATTTTCAACTACATAAAGATCTCGCTCAGAATATCAGCGATAATAAACCAGATTGGGCTCCTGGTCCTCTCTTGATTTTGTTTTTCTACAAGCCTGGACAATTCAACCCTCTTAAGCTGGATTTTTTTATTGACTCAAGTATAAGTCTACCCAGCAAAGTTAATGGCTGCACTTAGGGCTCAGGAGAGGTTATTGACTGCACTGCATACAATATTGCAACCATTAACCCCCAGCTGTCCCTTAAGTGCAGTCAATACATCCTTCAGGCCCCCAAGTGCTGCAATGATTCACTCTCTTTTATGCAGCCCAGTATCCCCCCCCCCCCTGCCCCTTTCCTTGTTAATTGTTGTGGCCAAGACTTTCAGATCTGTGCTGTCTTGGCATTTTCTTTCGTCAAAGTGTCACTTACCTCTGGGTAAATTGCTGCAAATGGGAATGTCACTATTAGTACACACCTTACTCAGTGTGCTCAGTGTTGCTCATGACTTGTGTATAAGTCGACCCCTATACTTTTATGAAGTGAATCAGACCTAAATTTCTAGACTTATACACAAGTACCGTATATACAGTATGTATGTTCCATTCTCCTATATGATGGAAAAATGTAATTTCTTAGCACTCATCATAGTCCACAAAAGCCTCAACAGTCATGAAGTCTTGTTATGAGTTGGATTTAAGGTCAGCATAGGGTGGGACATGATTAAACATAGCCCCACTAAGATCTGTCAGGAGCTCAATATAGTTGTGTCTGGCCTTTCATGAACTCAATATGCCAAGAACTTAACTCTTATACGTCCAACTGGAGGACCATGAGCTTGACATGACTTGAACATGACTCGGTCAGTAGACCATCATTGCCAAGACATTGGAAAGACACATGCTTAGTATAGCTTACACAGACCTGTCATAAGCTTGGTATACCTGATAATTCGTGAACTTAGTATACTTGATGATGGCCTGCCAGGGGCTTTGTAGGACAAGGACATGACTTTTATAAGATCAACATTACATCCCTGAGTTCATAGCAATGTTATGGTTGTCTTGATAACAGCATTGGCTTTGTGTGGCTGATTTAGGGTATCGGAGGCTCAGCCCAGTTCTGTTATGTAATATTATAAGATTACCTCAGCTTCATGTGGGTTATCGAGCTTAGCATTGATACAGGCTCTCCAGCGGCTCTCCTTAGTGATATCCACAACAAAGGCTTGCACTTTGGGTTTGGATGAATGATAATCAGTGAAGACAATGAGTTGGTAACCTTGCTTCTTGTTGTCAGACCGGACAGCCTGAAGAGTGGCAACCAAGCTGGGAGATTT
Organism: Hyperolius riggenbachi; assembly: GCF_040937935.1. Lineage (NCBI taxonomy): Eukaryota > Metazoa > Chordata > Amphibia > Anura > Hyperoliidae > Hyperolius > Hyperolius riggenbachi. Next base: position 35,495,878 of record NC_090651.1, on the reverse strand, counting down.
GTGTCCACCAAGGAATTTGGGCTGGAAAAAAACAAAAATAGGCAGAGCATTAGGTCCAGTTGTAGTACCCACAAATCTAAACATAAGTCTTGCCTGGCCTGATCTCTGGTCAGCAGATACACACCTGGCCACCCACTTTTCTCCTCCAACAACTTCCTCCTAACCACCCCACGCATCTGGCACTCCTATGCGTGACTACAGGACTTCACTAGAGCCGCCTCCATCCTGTGTTACTCTTTCCTACTGACCGTCAGGCTTGCCCCCTGATTCAACACCTTCAAGCAAACCCTCAAAACTCACCTCTTCAAGAAAGCCTACCCCACTTTGCCAATGCCCTAACTCTCTCAGCTGATGCACCCCCCCCCCCCATCGTGTCACCACCCTCTCCCTTTAGATTGTAAGCCTTTGCCAGGCCCCTCCCTCCTTGTGTATATCACTTGATAGTGCATCCTGCCCACAGAATAATGTGAACTTGTATTATTGGGACTATTACTCCAATCCACAATCTGGCATTGAGTGTCTTACTGCTTATTACCTGTATTGTGTGGTCTGTCACCCCTATTATCAGCCCCTATTAACCTTACTTATTGCCCAGCGCTGCGTTATATGTTGACGCTGTATAAAACCAGTAAGTAATAATAATACCTCACTATGGAAGGTCATTACCAATTTCATTCTGCAAAATCCCACCACATTATAGTAGGTAGCTAGAAGAATATGTGTAGCACCAGGGGCGTAACTACAAATCACTGGGCTCCCCTGCGAAACTTTGGAAGCGGCCCCTGCGCCCCCGACAGACGAGTGTGCTCCCATTCCCAGCTTCTCATTACACTCACTCTGTCCACCTCCCACGGAGCAGAACTGGCTCTGCAGACTCTGCCAGCATCACTACAGTACACAGCACTTCAGGAGGGGTAGAGAGGTTGGGGGCAGGGCACTGTACACTAGACCCTGCTACACACTGAATAGGGACTGTCAACAAATATTTGTCTACAAAACTTTGTATTTTTCCTTATCGGTGACTAAGCAGATGCTGTCCTTAGAACAATTGTGCAGAAAGCTATTTCCCTCCGTGCTCTTAGTTGTCAGTCTCTCAGGACAGGCAAAAGAAACTTCTCCCCCATGGGGCCCCCTGCGGCTTCTGGGCCCCCATGCGGCTGCATCCCTTGCAGGGTCTATTGTTACGCCCCTGTGTAGCACTATACAATGATAAACAACAGGAAGACAAAATAATCAAAATAAATTCAACCTCAAACGGTGTTCTGGAAGACAAGAATCACCTTCCTTTTTACTGTTTTTAAGTATTTTAACCCTACTGTTGTTTCAGTTTTCCTCCCCAGTTGGTAGGTGGGGTGATGTTAGATATGCTTTTTTTCTGATCATTGTTTTTAAAGATTGACTATTATCTATGTCCACGGGTGAGCGGGGATGGTACTTTCCCACATGCTCTTAGTGTAACTGCATAGTACCGGGCAACCCACCGAAATCTGTCTTTAAAGAGGCACTATGGCGAAAAAGTGTAAAATTAAAATATGTGCAAACATAAACAAATAAGAAGTACGTTTTTCCAGAGTAAAATGAACCATAAATTACTTATTTCCTATGTTGCTGTCACTTACAGTAGGTAGTAGAAATGTGACAGAAGTGACATGTTTTGGACTAGTCCATCTCTTCATGGGGGGATTCTCAGGGATATATTTATTTTCCAAAGCACTTAGTGAATGGCAGTTGCTCTGTCCAACTGCCAAAAAACTGTGTAGTGAGCAGGGAAGCTGGCCAGCATCATTGTTTAAATCCTTTTTATGGAATATCTTTATAAAGAATAAAAGCCATGCTGAGAATCCCCTTTTAAGAGATGGACTAGTCTAAAACCTGTCACTTCTGTCATATTTCTACTACCTACTGTAAGTGAGAGCAACATAGGAGAAAACTAATGCATGGCTCATTTTACTCTAGAAAAAAAGGTACTTCTTATTTGTCTATGTTTGCACATATTTAAAATTTTAAAATTTTTCGCCACAGTGCCCCTTTAACTGACTAGTGACTTCACTAGACTGGGCTCCCTTTGTTCCTGTTCCCTATTTTCTCTCTTCTTGTCCTGCCAAGACATGTTTTAGGTCATTTGGAAACACCTCTTGAGACATTCATCTCAAAAGTTTACTTTATGTTAATAATAATAACTATGCATATTAAGGCCTCAAAAATAGGCCAGATTTGCTCATTCTTGCTCAGTAGTGTCATACACCTCTTGTGTCTTGCAGTTTCTCTCACACAGCGCCACCTTGTCAGTCTGGGAACTAGTTTAAAATTATGTATTTTTTTCAGGGCTGGTTCTCTCATGAAGCAAGGTGAAACATTTGCATCAGGTGCAGAGACGATAAGGGCAGCATATTTGTACTGTGTTTACACTAACAGCATGCAGTCAGAGTAGGAGGAGAAGTGAGAGGAGTGCGAGGTGAAGAGGTCACCATTGGGGAAAAACAGCTTGTTGTGCCGTGTGAGGAGTCTGACAGTGAGTGAGGAGGGGGGAGGCAGGAAAGCAGCAGTGTTTCACTTGACTTGCACAGCAGAAAGGAGGAGGTGGCACTGCTGTCCTAACTGAGGAGGAATAGAGTGGCTGAGGGTAAGCAGTTTGTTTGTCACAGTTAGCCAGTGTGCTATTGGGGTCAATTCATAAAGTATTCCCGCATGCGGTAATGCTGAAAACAGCTGACTTTACCGAACACTTAGCAAAATGTAAATTCATAAAAGCTGTTACCGCATGAAAAGTTGAAATTCCTGAGCAGTGAGGTAAATTACTGCCTTATGCGGTGAATACCTCAACACATGTCAGTAAATGTCAATAAATGTCAATTCATAAAGATTAGAGCAGGCGGTATTCTCATCCTCACAAATTTTCCTCAGGCAGCATGAATTTTTGTGTAGGTCCAGCAGTTGGAGGAACAAACATGCAAGCGAGAACAGGTTTTTCCAGTGGTCACCTAGTTGACCTGCAGGTAGAGATTGAGCTTGTCACCTGCACTTGCTAAAAAACATAACAAAACAAAAAACAGCCAGGTTGGGCAACTGTTTGCCATATTGTTGCTATTTTAGCTCAATCATCATTAGCATTTATTTTTTTTTAACTAATGATGACCTTTGGTAGCTGTTCTGTATGTAAAAAGATCTTTGTTTTGTTGAGGAACCCTTTGTAGATTTGTAGCTTTTTTTTGTTTAATTTTCATGAAAAGTAAAGTTGGATGGACTGCAGCTGCGAGGTAAAGGGGCAAACACTTATGCTATTTAGTTCCAAAAGGTATTTTTGGAGCAATTGAAATTTCACTCACAAAAATGCTCTACAGCACCCCCTACCTAGATGGTTTGGTCCACTTACATGAGTTCCAGGTCTTCTTGAAGTGTCTGCAGCGCTGCTGCTACTGCTACTGCGTCTGCTGCTGCTACTGCTGCTGCTGCTGCTGCTGCTGGCCTTCCGGGCTGAATGGACGCGACCTGATATGGTCCTAATTTCCTGCGAGAAGAAAACCATTGGACAGTTAGAAACATCGCACAGCTTTAAGCACAATATAGTTGCCATGATGTCGAAATCTAAGAAATGTAATCCTTTCCCAATTGCCTCATTCATTGGTTTAAAGAGGAAATCCAGTGAAAATAATGTAATAAAAAAGTGCTTCATTTTTTATGTATAAATGTACAATGTATATTATACATTATATTATTATGTATAAATGATTTAGTCAGTGTTTGCCCATTGTAAAATATTTTAAATCCCTGATTTATATTCTGACATTTATCACATGGTGACATTTTTACTGCTGGCAGGTGATGTAGCTGCTGCTTGCTGTTTGGGCAGTTGGAAACTGCTGTAAACAGCTATTTCCCACAATGCAGCAAGGTTCACAGACAGGAAACTGCCAAGAGTACGTACTTTTCTTGTTTCTTGTGGGAGGGGTTTCACCACAATATCAGCCATACAGCGCCCCCTGATGGTCTGTTTGTGAAAAGGAATAGATTTCTCATGTAAATGGGGGTATCAGCTACTGATTGGGATAAAGTTCAATTCTTGGTCGGATTTTCTCTTTAAATGGATATTCATTTTGATGTGTAAGAAATTGTAGATTATTGTGGCTGCACTCCTCGTTTCAAATCCATGTGTCATTCCTGAGACCTAGCCGCCTGATGTTGATAAACTGTGCTGGAGTGTGATGCTCTGTAAGAGTATTGAAGGGTAACACACCTCTATCAGATGTTTGGGGCTTTCTGTGTCCGACACAGAAAGCTCCAAACATGTGTCCCATTGATAAAATTCCCCTTTACTTCCTGTCCCAGTCAGATGTCACTGAGGCAGGAAATGAAGCATTATTTCCGAAACTGAAACATAGGCACTGATTCATAAAACTTACATTATCTCTCCTTGTGATTCCCAAAGCTTTTCTGTTGAATTATCTCTCCTTACTTATTGACTCACAATTTATCTCTCCTTAAATGACTTAACTCATGGTTTATCTCTCCTTATCTACCGTAACTTAAAGAGAAACTTTAACCAAGGATTGAACTTCATCCCAATCAGTAGCTGTAATTTGCAGGCCTGCAAAGAAAAAAAATTGATGGGGCCTCCAATAATCCCACCTTTTCCCTTGCCTACTCCTGGCGACCCACACAGACTGGGACTCCTCTTGCAAGGGTCATAAAACAAGTGTGGACTTCATAATCGTCGCACCCATGACAAGTGTAGCCACAAAAACTCCTGATCTGAAGGATGGACCTCTTGGAGGGAGGGAAGTAAAAGTATGGGCCTCCTTACAGCTCTGGGCCCACCTGCAGTCGCAGGAGCTGCTCCACTGTAGTTATAACCCTGCCTATAGGCACAGAAAACTTGACACATTAAACAACTTCCCTCAGCAGATGCCAAAATATAGTTACTCCCACCCCAATATCCTGATGTGCAGCCACAGGAGCAAGTACTTGTGCACAGTTCAGTGCGCCTCCTTATGAGCTCTCTGAACTGTGATGCGGGAGTGGGCAGAGGGCTTATTAGTCCCAGCCGCCTGCAGTGCAGACATGCGCCTTCCGTGCCTGTTGGTAAATCCAGCCCTGCCTTTGTGAAAAATGGTAAATGCAATGCTAACTTTCCCTGGTGCACCTCCCATCTAAAACTGTACTCCAAATAGAACCATATATAATAAATACCTACCTCCTTACGAGGTCTCCTGAATCGCCGCTGTGCGAGTTCCACCTTCAAAGAAAAGCATACCGCAGATGTAAATATTTTCTAGTTCAAGCAATAGACAAGGTACTGTTTAATACTGAACACAATATATATATATATATATATATATATATAATGGAAACAAACACAGTTTGTTCTGGTTTCTAATAGCTATAGGAGCTGTCATGTTCCCCTCTCCCCTTCTAGCTGCCCATTATGTATTCAGGGGAAGGTGTGAAGATAGCATCTGTGACTTCTGTAAACTCTTTGTAGCACAGTGTCCAGTCTACTCGCCCCCCTGCTGACGAAAGCTTTTGTTTGTACTCTGCTAATGTGTGCAATAAAATAATTACAGCAGTCCTTATCTACCAGAAATTGATGAGGTTGGGCAGGCCTCAGAAGTACTGTAAGATAATAAAGACCTATGCTAAACTTTTAAATGTAAAAATAAGAGGTAAAATTTAAGTTTTTTTTATAATGAACCACATAGTTGGCATGCATGTTTAATGTGCTATTGGTGCCCTGTGTGCTAAAAATGGTGCTTGTTTCACTTTAATTTTCTGCATTTTGTCTACGTACAGATTACAGAATCGGACCCGGATGTTTGTTCTTGGTTTATTTTGTAGCCCAAGTCCTAACAAGTGTTTCGGTACCCATTATGTATCCCTCTAAAAGGTAGCAGGAGAGCAATCCCATTCTAACGTATACCTTATTAAGAATTAAAGGATCAGTATTGTGAAAAGTTGTAACATTAAAAATGCATATGTATAAAAGGTACATTTTGCCTGAAGTAAAATGCCCTGTAAAATTATTTTTTCCTTTCCTTGCAGTTATTTACAATAGTTTGCAAAAATCTTGACAGAGCTGACAGGTTTTGGACTAGTCTATCTACTCATGGGAGATTCCCAGTTTTTAACCTGAATGGCAGTTGCTAAGTCCAACTTTCAAAATAGTTTGAAAATGAGTAGGGTGGCTGGCCTGCATCTTTGTATAGATCCTTTCCGAGGAATGTTTTTGAAAAGGATAAAGAAAATACTGAGAATCCCCCATGGGAAGATGGACTAGCCCAAACACTACTAGTACTACTGTAAGGCTGGATTGCCATTGCATAGCACAGGTGTAAAATGTGTGTGAACTGCAATGTAGACAGAACATATGCGTTAATACACAGCCCACATGCAGTGAGTTTGAACACCGCAACCGGTTACAACGCTGTTCTGTGAATAGGCCCATAGAACTGCATGGGCAGTGAGTTTACATGCAGAATTACTCTGCAACAGCTTGCACTGTGGACTAGCCCTTAGTGACAGCAAGAGTTACAGACTACCCAGCAAGCTCATGGTGAACCAGAACTCATTGGGGTGTGTAAGGGGCTACAAAGGACCAAAAAGCCCTCTTACTAAAATGGTAAGCAAAACAAAAGTTTGCCTTCTTAAAACGGAAGGTATTTGTGATAATTCAGGTTGTAGTGAGCATATGATGTCTCCCATGCATCACTGTTAAATATGCAAATTATCCTTTGTTGTCCCTGCAAGCTAGCCACACCTCCAGACCCGCTGGAATGCAATGATGTGCCAGCTTGTTAATTTGTACAGACCCACAATAACCCAACATGCATACACACTGTTTCGGACTGGTTGATCCTCATCAGTGCATGGCATGGATTAATGTGACAGCATAGGAGAAAAGTCATTTATAGTGCATATATTACTATAGAAGAAGTGTACTTCTTATAAGTGTGTACCGGTATTTTACATTTTAAAATTTTTTCTTGTTAGAGGTCCTTTAAGCCCCACCCCATCCACTGAAAAGCAAAATGGAGAAAGCTGAATGCAATAAAAGTTGCTTCACAAACAGCCATTTCCTCTCTTCTAAACGATGCCCTCGCTACCTGTATATATTTCTAAATATATTTAGGTAGCAAAAACAAATTGTAGGAAAAATGATACCTTTTAATGCCTAACTGGAAAAAAAGAAATGAATAACACAAACTTTCAATAAACTATTTGCCTTTTTTGGCATAGCTTGTTTTTCTTATTAACATAATTCTCTTGGCTAACATGGAACAGAAACATTAAAAACATGAACAGATACACACATAAACAGACACACATATAAACAGATACACACATAAACAGACACACATATAAACAGACACACATATAAACAGACACACATATACATAAACAGACACATACACATTTATATAAATGTCAGTGATGCACTCTATTGTACAGCAGGGTGCTCAGACAGAGGAGTTTGGGTACATTAGTTTAACAATAGGTATACAAATAAGTTGACACTCCCATGCATCTCAGGCAGTAGTGATGTGCATGGGTTTGAGGCAGTGGTGATATGCACGTGTCTGAAGCAGTAGTGATATGGAAGTGTCTGAGGCAGTAGTGATATCCATGGGTCTGAGGCAGTAGTGATATGCATGTGTCTGAGATAGTAGTAATACGCATGTGTCTGAGGCAGTAGTGATACGCATGTGTCTGAGGCAGTAGTGATATGCATGTGTCTAAGGCAGTAGTGATATGCACGTGTCTGAGGCAGTAGTGATATGCACGTGTCTGAGGCAGTAGTGATATGCATGTGTCTGAGGCAGTAGTGGTATGCACACATCTAAGGCAGTAGTGATATGCTTAGGTCTGAAGCAGTAGTGATATGCACGTGTCTCAGGCTGTAGTGATATGCTTGTGTCTGAGGCAGTAGTGATATGCATGTGTCTGAGGCAGTAGTGATACGCATGAGTCTGAGGCAGTAGTGATACGCATGTGTCTGAGGCAGTAGTGATACGCATGTGTCTGAGGCAGTAGTGATATGCATGTGTCTGAGGCAGTAGTGATATGCATGTGTCTGAGGCAGTAGTGAAATGCATGTGTCTGAGGCAGTAGTGATATGCATGTGTCTGAGGCAGTAGTGATATGCATGTGTCTGAGGCAGTAGTGATATGCATGTGTCTGAGGCAGTAGTGATATGCATGTGTCTGAGATAATAGTAATACGCATGTGTCTGAGGCAGTAGTGATATGCATGTGTCTGAGGCTGTAGTGATATTCATGTGTCTGAGGCAGTAGTGATACGCATGTGTCTGAGGCAGTAGAGATACGCATGTGCCTGAGGCAGTAGTGATACGCATGTGTCTGAGGCAGTAGAGATACCCATGTGTCTGAGGCAGTAGTGATATGCATGTGTCTGAGGCAGTAGTGATATGCATGTGTCTGAAGCAGTAGTGATATGCACGTGTCTGAGGCAGCAGTGATATGCACGTGTCTGAGGCAGTAGTGATATGCACGTGTCTGAGGCAGTAGTGATATGCATGTGTATGAGGCTGTAGTGATATGCATGTGTCTGAGGCAGAAGTGATATGCATGTGTCTGAGGCAGTAGTGATATGCATGTGTCTGAGGCAGAAGTGATATGCATGTGTCTGAGGCAGTAGTGATATGCATGTGTCTGAGGCAGTAGTGATATGCACGTGTCTGAGGCAGTAGTGATATGCATGTGTCCGAGGCAGTAGTGATATGCATGTGTCTGAGGCAGTAGTGATATGCATGTGTCTGAGGCAGTAGTGATATGCGTGTGTCTGAGGCAGTAGTGATATGCATGTGTCTGAGGCAGTAGTGAAATGCATGTGTCTGAGGCAGTAGTGATATGCATGTGTCTGAGGCAGTAGTGATATGCATGTGTCTGAGGCAGTAGTGATATGCATGTGTCTGAGGCAGTAGTGATATGCATGTGTCTGAGATAATAGTAATACGCATGTGTCTGAGGCAGTAGTGATATGCATGTGTCTGAGGCTGTAGTGATATTCATGTGTCTGAGGCAGTAGTGATACGCATGTGTCTGAGGCAGTAGAGATACGCATGTGCCTGAGGCAGTAGTGATACGCATGTGTCTGAGGCAGTAGAGATACCCATGTGTCTGAGGCAGTAGTGATATGCATGTGTCTGAGGCAGTAGTGATATGCATGTGTCTGAAGCAGTAGTGATATGCACGTGTCTGAGGCAGCAGTGATATGCACGTGTCTGAGGCAGTAGTGATATGCACGTGTCTGAGGTAGTAGTGATATGCATGTGTATGAGGCTGTAGTGATATGCATGTGTCTGAGGCAGAAGTGATATGCATGTGTCTGAGGCAGTAGTGATATGCATGTGTCTGAGGCAGAAGTGATATGCATGTGTCTGAGGCAGTAGTGATATGCATGTGTCTGAGGCAGTAGTGATATGCACGTGTCTGAGGCAGTAGTGATATGCATGTGTCCGAGGCAGTAGTGATATGCATGTGTCTGAGGCAGTAGTGATATGCATGTGTCTGAGGCAGTAGTGATATGCGTGTGTCTGAGGCAGTAGTGGTATGCACACATCTAAGGCAGTAGTGATATGCTTGGGTCTGAAGCAGTAGTGATATGCACGTGTCTGAGGCAGTAGTGATATACACACGTCAGACACACGCACAGTACACACACAATATTAGCATCTGCAGTAGTACCTGTTCATCATCAAGGGTGATTTTATATTTCCGTTTGTTATTCCTTTGCTGTTGAGTGTTATGGTGCTGATCCCTGTATTGATTGCTCTGACTCTGCTGACTGCTGCTGCTGCTGCTGCTGCTGCTGCTGTCCCGTCTCTGTTGACCACCGTTACTGCTTCTGCCACTGCTCTGGTACTGCTGACTTCTGCTACCTCTGTGACCTTTGCCTCCTTTCCTCTTCTGACTGCTACTGCTGCTGCTACTACTGCTGTCACTGCTGCTGCCACTGCTGCTGCTGCTACTGCTGCTACTCTGCTTACTGCTGCTTCCACTCTGTGAACTGTTACTGCCACTCTGACTACTGCTGCTGCTTTGTTGGCGGCGTTTCTGTTGCTGATGCTGTAGCTTTGGTGAGCCTTTTTGATAACTTGATGAGTCTGAACTGCTGGAGGATTGATGTCCCTTTTTGGTCTTCGCTTCGACAATGTCCTTTTTCGGAATACGCCTTTTAGATTTTGCTAAGGTGGTATTTGTTGCCTGTAATGCAATAGAAAAACAAGTCACGCTTACCAATCAATCAGATATTCCAGTGTGCAAGAACAGCAAAGGAACAGCTGGGGAACAAACTGGGTGGCAAGGTCAACAGTGGAGAAGTATTCATAGTCGGAAAAGCCAGAGGCTTCACTTACGTTCAGAGCCATATCTATTAGTGTGGGCCCTTATTCTAGAACCCTAAGAGCTCTTTCACACTAGAAGCTGAACCGTGCATTTTGACGGATCGCTCCTAGGATGCGGTAAGTGGGGTAACATGAAAGTCTATTGGCTTTCATGTTACCTTTCACATTAGACGTTCCAGATCGTTACGTTGTAATCGTCCGCTGCAAGCGTTTCCCCGTCAGGTGAATTAGAACTAGCGTTGCTGATCAGCATGGAACTGCAACTTCCCGACGTCACGCCGTAAGTCATAACGCGTGCTCAAAATCGGGTTCGTGCACGCGTTGCCTAGTGTGAAAGAGCCCTAACTGCCTGAATAATATCTACCAACCTTTTCAAAAAGGGACAGGTGAGCTGGCTAGGTGGACTTTTTGTCCCATACTTTCTCTATAGTGCTATCAAATCGTTTTCATCTTGTAACCAAAAACCAGGGGCGTAGCAATAGGGGGTGCAGAGGTAGCCACCACATCGGGGCCCTTGAGCCAGAGGAGCCCTGAAGGGCCCTCCCTCAACTACAGTATTAGCGCTCTATTGGTCCTGTGCTCATAATAATCACTTCTATAGATACTTTGAAAAGTAGTGATCACTACCAAGCTGTTCCCCATCCCCTTCTTGCACCTCTGACACTGTAGTTGTCCTTGGCAGGTTTTGGTGCGCTGAATCATTTGCTATGTATAGAGTGCTTGGGGGGCCCCATTGTAAAACTTGCATCGGGGCCCACAGCTCCTTAGCTACACCACTGCCAAAAACTGTATATATATATAATCACAAAGGCTGAGTGAGCCTGAGTGAACTTTTGACCTTTATAAAAATGTGAATATCTCAAAAACTATGAAAGATAGAAAGATGATTTTTGCAGCACAAATGAGCACATGCACAGCACAGCCCACCCATGGCAGTTTCATGTCTGTAGGTTGTTGTATGGGGCCTGGGTGTTTTGGAAAAAATAAGTGCTATTATCTTCAAAATGAAAGCAGCACAAGTCTTAATTTTTGCATCACAAATGGGCACTGGGCCGGATTTACCATAAAGCACTGTAGGCGCGTGATGATAAAAGGCAGCTCACACCACCCCTGAGGGCCTCCCTCCCTCCTTCCCTATCCTGATGAGAATGTAGATGAGAGGCTACTCACCCAGATCCCAGCATTCCACTGACAAGATCTCCTTTCAGTCAGGGGCACCTCCAGCTACTTACTAGTGAGGTTCCTCAAGCTACCTAATACTTGGGGGCACCTCTAGCTACTTACTACTGAGGTTCCCCAAGCTACCTAATACTTGGGGGCACCTCTAGCTACTTACTACTGAGGTTCCCCAAGCTACCTAATACTTGGGGGCACCTCTAGCTACTTACTACTGAGGTTCCCCAAGCTACCTAATACTTGGGGGCACCTCTAGCTACTTACTACTGAGGTTCCCCAAGCTACCTATTACTTGGGAGCACCTCTAGCTACTTACTACTGAGGTTCCCCAAGCTACCTATTACTTGGGAGCACCTCTAGCTACTTACTACTGAGGTTCCCCAAGCTACCTAATACTTGGGGGCACCTCTAGCTACTTAATATTGAGGGTACTTCTGGCTACCTGATACTAAGGGGCACCTGTAGCTATCTATGATGGGCAAGGGAAGTAAGGAAGCAATGACAGCTGGGCCAGCCAGCACACTTGCGGTGCAGTTCGGTGGGTGTTTATAGGTTCCATGGAGGGTGAAGTCTAAGGTGTCAGGACATCTGTGCACATAAGCTCCTGTGATGTAAATCCGGTGCCCATTATGGGCACAAACGTAGCACTGACCAATCATGGTGGAATTTTTATTTGTGCTGATTGTAGGGCTGGGGGGCAGCTTCACGGAGAAATGATGTGTCACTACCCTGGCACACCTTCTTAGGAATTTGGGGGTTGAACCAAGATCTATAGTCTCTGTTTCGGCAGACACTGCACTGCGCTGTGGGAAAATGATACTTTACACATAGGACTTCTCAAACACAACTGTTCCTTTATGATCTCCAGGTAAAAATCACAACGCCCAAGTATCAGAGAGTTGTTGGCCCTTATTCAATTTCCCTTTTCTCCTCAGTTTTCTCCTAGGAGACACATTTTTATCTTCTGTTTAAAGTCATTGGGAATCCTGAAGAAAAAACCCAAAAAAACAATAAAAAAACAGACACTTAAGGAGAGGTAGGGCTCCGGGTCCTATACAACCTTCCCTCTCCTCTTCCTGTCCCCTTATTGAAGCAGCAGTATGGAACGGCCATCTTTGGGAGCACTTGGGCTCCAGAAGACTTGCTAACTCCCCCGCTGCGGGGGATTAGAGCAGTATTGGACCAAAGTGGTTCAATACTGCTACCGGGGAACCAGCGCTGGAACGGGGACCAAGAGAGGAGCGGCTCTATAGGACCCAGAGCCTTCCCTCTCCTTAGGTAAGTATCTGTTTGTTTGTTTTAGAATAGTTTCCCATTCACTTTAAAATAACTTTTCAGCATTCTGCAATTAAAAAAAAGCAATTACCAAAAAGTAGGTGACCAAGTACTGTCAAAATGTTTGTAATTTCTTGCTTGCTGATGGCCTCAAAGGCATTTTATTGACAAGGTGTGAAAATAACTAGGAGAAAACTTAAGAGAAAAACTGAATTGCATATGGGCTTGGGCTGTTGTGTTTTATCACCCGAAACTTTGCTATTTTCTGGTACGTGAACTTTGTGATGGTTTCTTAGAGTTAATAAAGGTGCGATATTGCTCAAGACGTCCTTTGTGTGAGCGTCCATTCAGTTCTGAATTGGATTTCTCCAGTGTTTCTAGAAGGGAATAACTACAGCCCAAAGCAACTAGGGGCATCATCTGACCACTGAAATAGGTCAGCTGGGATACAGAGCCTTTCTCTGACAATAATACTGGTTTCACTCACAGTTCCAATCCTGGCTTCAAGAATGAAAAGTCTCACCTCCTCATCGAGTCCAAGAATGGTCTTCAGTCTTGACATGGGTGCAGGGTCCAGAAGATGTTCTCCTTGTTGTTCATGGAAGTCGGAAAGACTAATTATCTTTAATTCAGCCTTAGGCCCGGTAGTCACCTCCAGTGTCACTTTTTCAATAGTTACATCCTTTTGAACTGTGAACAGAGCCAATCTGGACTTTAGAAAACCCACATATTTCTTTTTAGGAGAACATTGCTAATAAATAAGCGTAACACTTGGTTTCTACCAACTGGAACTGAAAGGGCTAACAGTTTTACTTTTGTGGACACAATGGGGTGTAAGCAGAAAGCTGTGTTAATGGACGCCATAAGTGTGAGGGACACGGGGACTGCCATATTTATTTTCTTTTAAACAAAACAATACCAGTTGCCTGGCAGTCCTGCTGATCTCTTTGGCTGCAGTAGTGTCTGAATAACCCACTTGAAACAAGCATCTGATCTGCATGCTTGTTTAGGGTCTATGCCTAGTTAGAGGCAGAGGATCAGCACAGGCCAGTCAGGCAACTGGTATTGTGTAAATGGGAATTAATACGACAGCCTCATTATCCCTTTCACTTCAGGTGTCCTTTAAGCAGAATTACGTGCGCAAAGTCTTATACACAATGAGTAGAGCGCAATGCATTTCATGTGATCTACTGCATTCTGCTCTACCCATTGTGCGGTAAGATTTTACATACGTCACTCTTCTTACTGCACCTCCCCCCCATGACCCCTATTCAATTAACTTTTCTCCTGAGATCTCTCCTAGGTGATAATTTTTCATGAACAAAATCACATTTTAGCACCAAAAACCTGAAGCTGTCCTTATGTCAAAAAACTCACTCACTGTTTATATGCAGGCATGTGTAAATAAACTGCGCTAGAGAAGGAGAGCGGGAACCACATGCACAGCTCTTGTTTGCTCATCAATAACAGAATAAGTTCTCACTGCCTGGTGCCCTTGTAAGGCTGCAATCACACAGCTGCTAATTTACTAACCTTTCATCAAACTCACAACGTGATGATAGGAGACTGATGACGACGAGCTGTGCAGAGGGGCAGCTAGGGTTTTCAGCGCCCAGGGACAAAGACAGTTTTTGCGCCCCCCCCCCCACAAAGACACACACACACCCCTGGACAAAATGTACGTGGCCGCATATAAGAATGTGGACTGTCATGGGTGGAGTCAAATGTACAAATGCTGCTTAGATAGCCAGATGTTCCCCCTTCCCCCCTAATGATAGCGATATGTGCCCCCCTTCTCCCCATTTAGATAGCAAATTGTGCCCCCTTCCCCTGTTTAGATACCCAGATGTTCCCCCCTTTAGATAGCTAAATGTGCCCCCCTTTAGATAGCCAGATCTGCCTCCCTTCCCCCATTTAGATAGTGAGGTGTGCCCCCCTATAAATAGCCAGATGTGCCCCCCCTTTAGATAGCCAGACGTGCCCCGCTTTTTCTGCTACTGTTAACGATTCTGCAGAGGCAGGGAGAGAAGCAAGGGATCTTCCGGCAGCGAGCGAGCCGCCTCTCGCGCAAGTGGAGGTGCAGCAGCCGTGCTGAGCCCCCTTACAGGAGTACATATTAACTCAGCGCCGCTCAGTTCGGTGCGGGCTGCGGGGAGAGCCGAATGATGGTTCTCACCACTGCCGCTAAACTCAGAGGCGGCGTTAAATACTATTCCCCCTCTGAGTTGTCGCAACTCGGAGGGAGATGTAATTCGGGGTCTGGCTGCTCTCAGAGCCGCGCGCCAAAATGAACTGATCTGCCCTTACAGTGCTGCGCCCAGGGAAATGTGTCTCCCCTTGCCCACCCATAACTACTCCTCTGATCCGCCCTTATAGTGCTGTGTCCAGGGACATGTGTTCCCCCTTGCCCACCCATAACTACTACTCTGATCCGCCCTTACAGTGCTGCGCCCAGGGACATGTGTCCCCCCTTGCCCACCCATAACTACTCCTCTGATCCGCCCTTACAGTGCTGCGCCCAGGGACATGTGTCCCCCCTTGCCCACCCATAACTACTCCTCTGGAGCTGCGATCTTTTATCACAGAACAGCTCCAGGTTGGCAGGTGCACCTGATATCCCCGCTGGGGGTCTCTGGAGATGTCGTCGTGATTCAAACCTTCTGTTTATTTGATGACTAACCACGCAACAGTTGTGTTTATAAAACCCCATGACTTACTTGGTTTAGTGGTAACCGTGGTCTCAAGATCTCCTACAATCTGATACAGAGGGAAGTGCTTGCGTCCAGCGATATTTTTAGACTTGTGCCCAACACAAATCTGTGTGTTAAATTTACGGGATTTAATACACACATGGAACAACTGGGAAAGTGAGTATCTGTGTTTGTTGTGATCTCCAGCATATTCTGGAAATTTCTTGGCGCCCAATTCAGAGGAACTGTGCTGCAGAAGAAAGAAAGGCATAATTAATAAACATGACCTCAGTACAATAATGGCAGATGCTCACCAATACCATTTCATTATACGTATACTTTGTTGTTCAGGGACCTTGCCTGCTTGTTGCCGTACTTGTGTTATTTATATTAGTTTTACAAAATTCAAAACTTATGGTGCGCCGCTCCGCGATTAGCCTGCTAGCCGCCGATCGCGGCTAGCAGGCTGCTTGTAAATGAAAGGGGAAAGAAATACCCTTTGTTTACATGCGTACAGCGCTGCGGTCCCCGGCAGCGCTGTTATAGATCGGCGTTCCCGGCCTCTGATTGGCCGGGGATCGCCGTCCTCTCATAGGCTGATGCCTATGAGAGGCGGAGGACAGGACGGATCACCGTCCTGTTCATTTCTACAGGCGGAGGGGAGGGAGGAAGGAGAGGGAGGAGGTCAGAGGGAGAGAGAGCTTCTATGAGGCTAAGAAATAAAAAAGCCACAGCAGCGATCGGACCCCTCCGGCAGCATGTCCCCTCAGGGACAAAAATAGGAGTTGAGTCCGATCGCTGGGCTCCTTAGCTGGGCTGTGCAGGAGGATGAAAAGCCTGCACAATCCAGTGCAGCCAAAAAGAGCCTGGTCTTTAGGGGGGTTTAACATTGCAGTCGTCAAGTGGTTAAAAAAAAAACTTCATAAGCACCTCCTCCCACATGTCGAAAAGTTTTTCCATGTGTGCAGAATTAATTTTTTGCTGTTGGTCTTTTGTCCCTTACAAGAGAAAAAGTAGGTTGGCTGTTCTGAATGGCAGGGCACCATTGAGTTTTGCAGTGAGGGATTGGTTGCTCTTCGGACTCAAGTATTGTCAATCCGTTGGCAATGGACCACTATCTCAAAAACCTTTTTGTTTTGTAATCACTTTATGTCATGTCATGACAAACTTGAGCTCCGCCTTCTTACATGGTCCCTCCCAGGGGTCGTCACCGCCACTTTCTTATCTCGCCTGTGAGACTCACGCTATTGGCTAGGGCTTTTACCGCCGGTTTATTCCAACTGATCCAGTGGTGTAACTACAATTCATGGGGCAAAACTTTGATGTTCCCCACCAATTTTTTCAGACATCTTCTCTTGATGCCCTTCACGGTCTTGGGGCCCATCTCACAAGGATAATATAGCAAGTGCGGCCATCATACCCATAACAAGTGTAGCCACAAAAACACCTGATCTGAAGTATAGTCCCCTATATCAGAGGAAGGGTAGGTTAGTGGATGCCCCCCCCCCCTCCCGGCTCCACCACCCCCCCCCCCCCCAGCCGGGGCTGCTCCTTTCCAGTTACACCACTGAGCTGATCGCTGGGAATGGGGCGTGGCCTATGTACAGCTGCACAGTAAATATTCTTTGAGGGTACAAACTTACCTCAAGGCTTGCACCCTCTGCAGACACTCTGGAACTTTTCTCGAAGCGCTTCTGCATGATGCTGGGTTCTGCTCCTTTGGGGATGATGGGAGTCTTCTTGGCATTTTCCAGGTCTTCGACATTTCGGGATGCAGCGACTGCCTGTGTCCTATACCAAAAACATAAATACGTTATTACTACTCGGCCATCGTGGCGAAACATCCTCCATGCGACATTGGTGAGAATTCCGTGAAGCATTAAATACATGTAAGCCCCAAGTTGCCCATCTTTTCTGGAATATAAGTCAACCTCGTGTACAAGTCGACTCCAAAATTTGACCCTCTTAAGATGGAATTATTAATTGACTCAAGTATAAGTCTACCCAGCAAAGTTAATGACTGAACTTGAGGACCAGAAGGGGTTACTGACTGCAGTATCTTTCCCCTGCCCCTCTCCTTATTAATTGTTGTGGCCAGGACTTTAAAACCTGTGTTTTCTTGGCATTGCCTTTATCAAGAGAGTGTCACTTACCACCAGGCAAATTAGTGCAAATGGGAATGTCACTAATAGTACACACATTACTCAGTGTGCTCAGTATTGCAGCTGTGGGTTGGTAAAATGTCATTCATTGTCTCACAGGCAATGGATGCCTCTTAATCCTCATCTACACGGTACAATTTTCCATCAGATAGATGGATCTATTATGCTGGGCATACACGGCTCGATTTTGCCATTCTATTCTCCCACCAGATCGATTCCCCGCTCGATTCCGCAGGCGATTCTCTTTGTTACAACCCCCTTTAACCACTTCAGGATTCTGCGTACGCATAAGTAAGCCCCTGAATCCTGAAGCGGTTTCCATACGAGCGGCCGTTCCATGTCAGTTCACGGAGGGTGTCTCCGTGAACACCCTGTGAGCCTCCGATTGCGGCTCGCAGGGTAAATTTAAACACGCGGGGAAGATCTTCCCCGCTGTTTACATACATACGGCGCTGCTGCGCAGCAGCGCCGTAGAGGAGATCGGCGATCCCCGTCCTCTGTTTGGCCGGGGATCGCCGGCATCTGTTAGGCTGAAGCCTATCTGAGGCGACGCAGGACGGATTTCCGTCCTGCGCAGCCCATAATGAAGAGGGGAGGGAAGGAAGGAGGCAGAGGGAGGAATAGCGCTGCGGAGGGGGGCTTTGAGGAGCCCCCCCCCGTTAGGCACAGCAAGCCGGCGGCGATCAGACCCCCCCAGCAGGACATCCCCCTAGTGGGGAAAAAAGGGGGGAAGTCTGATCGCCCTGCCTGCTATCTGATCTGTGCTGCAGGCTGAAGAGCCCCCGCAGCACAGATCATCCAAACCACCTGGAACCCGGAAGTGATTAAGCTATAGAGAGCCACCAATTTCAGCAATTTCTTTGGTCAGCCAAAAGTAGGTTACTACTAGGGAGGATCAAATATATGCAAATTCTCCCGAGTTGATGCAAATTTATGCAAGTGTTTATGCAAATGTATGCAGTTTGAAGATGGACCAATCAATTTAAACCCAGGTTTAAATTGATTAGTCCTTTTCAAGCTGCATATATTTGCATAAAAATTTGCATAATATCAGAAGTATTTGCATCTCATTGATCATCCCTAGTTACTAAAAGCACTCATTAAAGAACACAACCTTGTTACTAGAAGAAAACGTGTAGTATTGTGCATACATTACCTCATTACGAAAACAGTCTTTTCTTGTTGGACCGGCTCGATTTCAACCTTCAGATTTTGCTCCCTGCCATCAAACTTTATATTAAGCTTGAACTGGGCAGCCGCCTGGGCCTTGGAGTGAAGTTCCACTGCGGACTGTACTAAGCGGGTGTTGATCCCCATACTGGCAATGGCGTGAACTGCAGCGCTGCAAATAAAGTGCAAAACCTGATCAGATTTCAACCACTTAGCATTATAAAATATACACAACTGAAATATATATATATTTTTTAAAAATTCCTAACAATTATTATTTCCTGCTAACTTAGTTAACTGTCAAATCTATCCATAACCTAACAAAGAAGGACTGCTATCGCCTAGGGCGGATTTATACTTTTTCCTGCCCTAGGTCAATGATGTTCTAGTCTAGTGCATACATGTCAGACTCTAGCCTGCAGAGCCATCAATTTTGTCCTGCAAGTGGTTTCCCCACTTTGCACTATGTTTGGCCCACTCTAGATCACCATAGCTATAATGGAGGTGATGAAGCCTTAGATCACAAGAGAAGCCATATGGGGAGGGGGACAGCACTAGATACAAGGGAGCTGTATAAGGGGAAGGAGGGGACTACTAGACACCAGGGAATTGTATAGGAGAGGGAGGAGGGCCACTAGACACCGGGGACCTGTATAGTCGAGAGTGGGGAGACAGCTAGACCCCAGGGAACTGTATGAGGGAGGGGGGAGTGGCTAGACACCAGGGGACTGTATATGGGAGGGAGGTGAGTCACTAGACATCAGGGAACTGTTTAGGGAGGGGGCTCACTAGACACCAGGGAATTGTATAGGGGAGGGAGGGGGGACACTAGACACCAGGGAACTGTATAGGGGAGGGAGGGCCACTAGACACCAGGGAACTGGTTAAGGAAGGGAGGAGGGCCACTAGACACCAGGGAACTGTATAGGGGAAGGGAGAGGGGGCTATTAGACACCAGGGAAATTTATAAGGGAGGGAGGTGACCACTGGGCATTGAGGTTGGCCTACAACATGGTCCAGGCTTCTTTTCACTCCCACTTTGTATTTGAGTTTGCCACCCCTGCTCTGGTGTCTCCCCTTTCAGCACCTTTGTATGTAGTGATGAACGTAATCAGCTAATTACGATTACGCAAATTTCGCATACATTTTCGCAATATCACCTATACGTAATTACGATTTCTACATTAATTTCGTAATCATCATTTAATTAATTTCGTAATTTCACATACATTTTTGTGTAATTTCATGCCGACTTTGGCAGTGAATAGCAAAGACCCCATACATACTATCGACAACAAAATTGCTACGTATATTAAGGAGAATAGAGGGTACAAGTCAAAAACATTTCTTTTCAAAAATAACTTTTTTAAATATGCAAAGAAAAAATGTTTTTTAAACTCAGAGAAATGACAGTTTAAAAACAATTTTTCTTTGCATTTTTAAAATCAATTTTCTCAAAAACTACAAGGTATTTTTGCAAAACAATTTTTTTTGACTTGTACTCACTATTCTGCTTCACATATGTAGCAATTTTGGTAGCAATAGCATGTGTGGGGACTTTGCTATTAACCACTAAAGTCGGCACAAAATTAAGCGAAATTTTGCGAAAATTACGTGGAAAATTACGCGAAATTATGAAATATTATTATTATATACAAAATTAATTTTCCCTGAAATTTCACATTACAATTACGATGCGTAATTGCGAATTTCGATGCAAAATTTCGTATATGCGAAATTTCGGCCCACCACTGATTGTAAGTGACAGCAACATAGGAAAGAACACATTTACAGAGCATTTTTACTTTTGGGCACAAATGTACTATTGTTTCTTGAGATTGCTGTAGTACCCACTACCCATGTATACATATAAGTATGTTTAATGCTTGTATATATTTATTGTTATGTTAAGTACAAGGTGTACCATACAGTTTTGTTTTATCTGCATTATCTCTCATTGTTCTTGTTACTGTTCTTGTTACTGGCCAGGGCTGGTCCTTGAATTTTTGGTACCTGAGGCAAATTTATGAGCATGCGCCAACCACCCCCCCCCCCCCCTTCCCGATTTGGAATGATAGCCCAGCACCTGACAATTTGATCTGCTTCATTTAATGTTCTCAGTCAGCAAGGGAGCATATGCTCAGCAGTAACACACTGGCTGGCTGGCTGCGAGTCTGTTGCAAACAAACTGCTCACCCTCAGCCAGTCGGCCCTCCTCCATTCCTCCTCAGTCAGGACAGCAGTGCCACCTCCTCCCTTCTGCTGTGCAAGTCAAATAAAACACTGCTGCTCTCCTGCCTCCCCCCTCCTCACTCAGACTCCTCACACAGCACAACAAGCTGCTTTTCCCCAATGATGACCTCTTCACCTCGCTCACTCTCCTCTTGCCTCTCCTTCTATTCTGACTGCATGCTGTCAGTGTAAACACACAGTACAAACAAGCCGCCCCTGTAATCTCTGCGCCTGATCCAAGTGTTTCACCTTGCTTCATGAGAGAACCGGCTCTCTTGGTGGCTCATAAACCAATAGTAATGGTAAATAGAACAAAACAGTAAATTCATTATGTATAAGAACATGGGAAGGTCTAGCCCGCTCACCTAGGGATGAGTTCAGTAGTGAGCTGGACGGCAGAATGCAAGAGCTGGAAGATACTGACATCGTCGTTCAAGGGAGGGTTTACTTTCATCTCAGCTAAAAAAAAAAAAATATTTATATATATTTACATCCTTAGAAAGAATAACTGAGATCATTACGAAAAAAAAAAAAACATAAATAACACCACAATAAAGAGAGAAAATCAGGCACATCAGATATGAGAGGGTATTTTTCTCAACTTGAGGCAAAAGCTCTGAATAATGAGGAAAGGAAGGTGAATCCACTTTTAGGTTTTGATTACTCTCTTTTCTTTGGCTCTGACTCCAGATGTCTGTTAAAGAGACTCTGAAGTCTCTTAAAATTCAGCTTTTTATTTCAAAAATGTGTTTAACATCAATGCCCTAACTAAAACGCCGCATCCCCGCGGCTGGACACTAACTAAATCCTCCCAAACTCCCCCCTTACTTTCCCCTGCACAATCCACGACTTTCTTGGTTCTTGGATTTTGCTGCCCTGTGCGCTTCCGTGAGAGGCAGAGCTTTCAGCTGCAGCTCTGCCTCTACATGCGTCTATCAGTGCGTATCTCCGCCTCTCCCCGCCCCTCTCAGTGAAGGAAGGCTGAGAGGGGCGGTCAGAGACGGAGATACGCGCTGATAGACGAGTGTAGAGGCAGAGCTGCAGCTGAAAGCTCTTCCTCTCACGGAAGTGCTCCCCGCAATGTGCCTCAGGGAGTTTGGGGGGATATAGTTAGATTCCAGCCACGGGGATGCAGTGTTTTAGTTAGGGCATTAATGTTAAACACATTTTGAAATAAAAAAGCGGAATTTTAAGAGATTTCAGAGTCTCTTTAACTATACAGATCTGTTTTTATATGTGGAGGCCTGATGAAGGGTCTATCTCAAAACAAGTCGACGTTGTCGCCTCAATATTTACAACTGCACTAATCTTGATTGTTAATCACTGATGTATGTTGGCCATTCTTTGCTATGGAAAATGATTTCTGAAGGATACCTATTATGAACATTTTTGCACAAGTGTTGTCTTCAATAAAGACTTTTTGTATTTTTGCTTATAAATTCTCCAAGTTTCTTCAATATTTTTGATATACATATCCTTGTATTGCTATAAAGTCTATGTGAGTGTTGTGGCACGCCTTAGAGGATATTGCTCCTTTTGGTTTCCCTTTATACGGAATATTGTCCCTCTGGGGCTCCAGAGCTGGTTGGTGCACTCATCCTTTGGGCTGTGCCTCTCCATTTCTTCTCTCTGACCCGGTGGCATGCACACTCGCGTAACATGCTGCTGGGTCAGCCTCTCCATCTCTTCTCTCTGACCCGGTGGCATGCACACTCGCGTAACATGCTGCTGGGTCAGCCTCTCCATCTCTTCTCTCTGACCCGGTGGCATGCACACTCGCGTAACATGCTGCTGGGTCAGCCTCTCCATCTCTTCTCTCTGACCCGGTGGCATGCACACTCGCGTAACATGCTGCTGGGTCAGCTTCTCCATCTCTTCTCGCTGACCCGGTGGCATGCACACTCGCGTAACATGCTGCTGGGTCAGCCTCTCCATCTCTTCTCTTTGACCCGGTGGCATGCACACTCGCGTAACATGCTGCTGGGTCACCGAGAAGAGGGCCTGTGAGAATGAAGTTGGAAGGACACAGACTGAAGTAGTGTGCTGGCCGAACAGGGGAGTTTGTTAAGCTGCAAGTATTTCAGGGGCACCAGGGGACCACTATTCACTTAGAGGGAGACCTTAGGGGGTAGGGGTTCTAAGCCGGCTGTAGGGCAATTGCCAAGTTTGCCTTCATGGAATTTCCGGACCTGAATTTCTGCATGGATCTTTTGGCTTATTGAAACTAAAACAAACGAGCAGTCATATCTACACAACTAGAATAGCTTTGTATGCCAATTATAGGCGGGGTCAGGGGAAAGGTCAACGCCATCTTGTGGACAAAGTAGATATTGCAAGTGCAATATCTACTTTCTACTTTGTCCACAAGATGGCGGACGATTTTTCTTGGATTTTTCTCTCTATTTTCCTCTATTACGTATATTATCCACTAGATGGCGAACTTATTTATTCATATGTTTCATAGCATCTGTTCCAATAGGCGCATACCGTGCGTTTCAGTAGGTGCATAGCTGACCTCTCATGCTGACGTCAGACGTCTGAGCACATAATTTAAACTGCGCCAGCCTCTTCAGACTTACGTCCCTTTGCAGGTTCGGCGGAGCTAGCCAGACAGCACGGGCAGCGCGTCTTCAGCCATCCTGGACCTTTCTACTACCTTTAACTGGTGAGCCTTGTGCTATTTCCCTACTCTGCTGCCCATTGTTTGGGTCACCTACGCTATTTTCACTGTGAGCCTTATGCTCCCTATATATTCTCCTTGCTGCTATTTTTCACTGATCTACCTCACTTCACGCTGCTACTGTTTTCTACCTCAATTTATATCCTATAATTCATTCTATAGTTCACCTTATTGAATATTGTTGTATTATGAAATTTGAGCACTGTATATTGTGTATTTGTATTGCACTAACACTTTTTTAGCAACAGACATAGGACATTTATTATATGTATTGGGATAGTCCCATATGTGCCTCGGGCCACTGCTTCCCCTGTGGATTGTCTCTGCGACACAGTGTTTTTATATAAATATCATATTAATTACTGATTTGTGACACTGTGATTTAATTGATCGCAGAGACCCCCAGGGGGGTACAGTGTCAGTGGCGCATCCTCACAAGTCTGCCTCAGGCAGCAAAAAGTCTAAAACCGGCCCTGCCCATGAGTGAGGTAGCTGACTTGCAAGTCGTCATTGCTTATCTTATCAGAGGTTTATAGACGGGATAAGGAGAAAAAAGTTTTTGGGGAGGAAATGGAAACAGACTTACCGTTAACAACTGCACCGCCAACAGCAGCAGAGTGCAGACCCATCTCCAGAGGAAAACCCATAGCAGTGGGGATAATGTGTCTGGTCTCGAAAAACAAATGTGGTTTGATAAGATGGTGCCAAATTCCTTTCGCAACTCCCTTTATAATTTTCTTAGCAATGCCGGGTATGCGGAAGGCCTCAGTAGGCTTAGGCTAAAAAAAGGAAACAAAAGTCATTCTAGAGACTGACACCCGCAGAGGTTTATTAGGAGGAACTGTAATCCAGGATTGAACTTCATCCCAATCAGTAGCTGATACCCCCTTTCCCACAAGAAAGCTTTATCTTTTCACAAATAGATCATCACGATGATCTGTGTGGCTGATATTGTGGCTAAACTCCTCCCTCAGTATGATGTCATGACCATGGCCCTGACAGTTTCCTGACTGTGAATCTTGTTGCACTGTAGGAAAAAAAACAGTTGTTTCTAGCTGCCAAGCAAGCAGTATCTCCCTCTGTGCATATACAATATACCAAGCTTTTAATTTATCATATTGTTAGTGGGTGTGTTTAATTATAGATAAGGGCAGTTGGTGCTGTCTTTTTTTTATCCATATCTGCCGGTAGTTAAAAGTTGATGGCCTGCCTGCTTAAAGGGATCAAATGACATTAAAGGATACCCGAGGTGACATGTGACATGATGAGATAGACATGTGTATGTACAGTGCCTAGCACACAAATAACTAGGCTGTGTTACTTTTTTCTTTCTCTGCCTGAAAGAGTTAAATATAAGGTATGCAAGTGGCTGACTCGGTCCTAACTCAGGCAGGAAGTGACTACAGTGTGATCCTCCCTGATAAGAAATTCCAACTATAAAACACTTTCCTAGCAGAAAATGGCTTCTGAGAGCAAGAAAGAGATACAAAGGGGAATTTCTTATCAGTGAGGGTCACACTGTAGTCACTTCCTGTCTGAGTCAGGACTGAGTCAGCCACTTACATACCTGATATTTAACTCTTTCAGGCAGAGAAAGAAAAAAAGGAACACAGCCTAGTTATTTGTGTGCTAGGCACTGTAAATACCCATGTCTATCTCACCATGTCACATGTCACTTACTTCCTGTACCCTTTAACGAATTACACAGCAATTGCCAATAATTTCTTGATCTATCTTCTATTTTTAACTGCTCACTTTGCAGTGTTTTGATTTATATTTTCCCTACTGATATCTTTCAGTTAAGTTCCTCTTTAGAGCAGCAAACATTATTATTATCATGGACCACATTCCATTTGCATGGCCTACAACAACACCAAAGTTTTACTTGAATCTTTTGTTGTTTTAATGGACTGAAAAAAAAAATTAAGTATTACGGTAATAGCCAAAATAGTAACTGAATTCTGATTTACCACCAGTGAGCACCTCTATAAAGTGGCAAAGATGCTACCTGTGGTTGTAGGGAATTATTGGAGAGTGCATCATTGTTTTCTCTTTTGAAACTAAGTATAAGTAGCAATGATAGATCGTGTTCAGAGTTTAGAAGCTCACTGAATTATTGCCATGGACTATGTTCAGAGTTTAGGACAGGCCTGGGCAAACATTGCATCTGCCTTTATAAGTCAAGACTGCGGCCTTCAGACTCCTGCAATGCATTGTGGGACTTGTAGTTCCTTAACAGCTTCAGGGCCAAGTTTGCCCAGGCCTGGCTTAGGGGCTCACTAAATTATTGCCATAGACTATGTTCAGAGTTTAGGAGCTCACTAAATTATTGCCATGGACTATGTTCAGAGTTTAGGAGCTCACTAAATTATTGCCATAGACTACCGGTATGTTCAGAGTTTAGGAGCTCACTAAATTATTGCCATGGACTATGTTCAGAGTTTAGGAGCCCACTAAATTATTGCCATGGACTATGTTCAGAGTTTAGGAGCCCACTAAATTATTGCCATGGACTATGTTCAGAGTTTAGGGGCTCACTAAATTATTGCCATGGACTATGTTCAGAGTTTAGGGGGCTCACTAAATTATT